>NC_042982.1:30685660-30913402 GCF_901001165.1 Salmo trutta
GCCTTCCTGTGACATCGGGTGCTGTAGGTGTCCTGGAGGGCAGGTAGTTTGCCCCCGGTGATGCATTGGGCAGACCACAACACCCTCTGGAGTTGCAGGCGTTGCAGTTGCCGTACCAGGCGGTGATACAGCCCGACAGGATGCTCTCAATTGTTCATCTGTAAAAGTTTTTAGGGGCCAAGACATATTTCTTTAGCCTCCTGAGGTTGCAGAGGCGCTGTTGCGTCTTCTTCACTACACTCTCTGTGTGGGTGGACCATTTCAGATCGTCAGTGATGTGTACGCCAAGGAACTTAAAGCTTTCCACCTTCTCCACTGCGGTCCCATCAATGGGGACAGGGGTGTGCTCCCTCTGCTGTTTCCTAAGCAGGCAGAAAGAAACAGAAAGATTTGACTGCGGATCAACTGTAAATATTACAGATAGAAGGAGCTTAGTTACCATCATCTTCGTAAATATGGCTTGTTCAAAAAAAATACAAGTTGAATCTGAAAACTGTATATTCAAAGACAAGTGAACGGAACAGTATTTATTAATTCTTCCCATAACTAGCACAAAACCAATGTGTCTGATATGCAGTGAGTCCGTAGCTCTCGTGAAAAGTGCCCATGTTCAGCGCCATTATGAGACCAGACATAGTAAATTGGATCAGACGGAAACACGGAGGTGAGAACAAACAAGATTAATCAAATCAAATCCCAATATGAGAGGTTCACCAAAGTCCTTGTCAATTCCCTGACAGCCCAAAAACGTGCAACGGAGGGTTCACTGAGGATAGCTTGGCTTTTGGGAAACACAACAAAAATATTTTCAGACGCTGAGATGGTAAAAGAATGAAGCGTGAAGTTGCTGACACCTTGCTCAACGGTACACTAAAATATGAGCTCAGGGAAAAGATCAAACAGATCCCACTTTCAGATTCCACAACAATGAGGAGAACTGAAATATTAGCTGAAGATTTAACTTCACAACTTGATAAGGCCATTCAGAATGCACCATGCATTTCATTAGCTGTGGATGAATCAACAGATAACACTGATAATGCACAGCTTCTGGTGTTTGTCAGATTTTATAATGAAACAAAGGAATTATGTGAGGAGCTGTTGGGCTTAACACATCCAGAAGCACACACGCGGGGAGAGGATATCCATGAGGTCATCAAAGGGATGCTGACAAAAAGGGGGAGAGATCTGAAGTCAGGAGTCTCCATCACCACAGATGGCACTCCAGCCATGACAGGAAGAGGGAGGGGACTGGTTGCACATTTGAAAGAGGACCACTCTGACCTGACATCATATATCAGCATCATCCATCAATCTGTCCTGGGTGCCAGTCTGGGAAAATTGTATTCTGAGGTCATGACAATGATGATGAAACTGACCAACCTTTTGAGAGCTACATCATCCCCACAACCCCGGCTGCTACGATGCATTCTCACAGAGGCCAATGATGATGAAACTGACCAACCTTTTGAGAGCTACATCATCCCCACAACCCCGGCTGCTACGATGCATTCTCACAGAGTCCAATGATGATGAAACTGACCAACCTTTTGAGAGCTACATCATCCCCACAACCCCGGCTGCTACGATGCATTCTCACAGAGTCCAATGATGATGAAACTGACCAACCTTTTGAGAGCTACATCATCCCCACAACCCCGGCTGCTACGATGCATTCTCACAGAGTCCAATGATGATGAAACTGACCAACCTTTTGAGAGCTACATCATCCCCACAACCCCGGCTGCTACGATGCATTCTCACAGAGTCCAATACCAGTTTTGCTGAGTTACTACTGCACAACAACGTCAGATGGCTCAGCAAAGGCAGGGTTTTGGAACGCTTTTCGGCCATTCAGAAGCAAATCAAAGCTTTCTTATCAGAGCAAAAGAGTGACAAGGCAACTCGGTTTTCTGAGTTTTTGGAAGATGAGAAGATGGAAACAGTTGCATTATTGACATACATTCCATCACACCTTAATCAACTGAATGTTAAGCTGCAGGGACAGGACAAAATGATAACAGCAGTCCAGGCTTTCCAGAATACATTTTCGCTTTTCAAGAATGATCTCCAGGGAGAACTTGTCCACCTCCCCGATCTTCTGGTGCAAACGCAGGGAAACAAAGATGACAAAGTATTAAATACCAAAATATAGTTTTGGGTGGAATTTTCCTTTAAGTAATGCTATTAAATTAGATTGTTAGAGAGAGCATGGAGCATGCCTCTGTGTGTGGCTCTCTGCAAGAATGTGTGTTTGTGTCTCTTTACGTGTGAATGAGTTGGAGGCATGTTGTGTTTATAGTGTGATGAGCTATCAGTGCCTTATGACTATCAGACTGTGTATTTTGGCTTGTGGCTAGTCCCTTCCCTCCAGTCCCATGGGACGCTCTCCCTCCTGCTCATGCTTTCTGTCTCTCTGGCACTCTATGACATACAGTTGAAGTCCGAAGTTTACATACACCTTAGCTTAATACATTTAAACTCAGTTTTTCACAACTCCTGACATTTAGTAAAAATTCCCTGTCTTAGGTCAGTTAGGATCACTACTTTATTTTAAGAATGTGAAATTTCAGAATAATAGTAGAGAGAATGATTTATTTCAGCTTTTATTTCTTTCATTCAATTCCCAGTGGATCAGAAGTTTACATACACTCAATTAGTATTTGGTAGCATTGCCTTTAAATTGTTTAACTTGGGTCAAATGTTTCGGGTAGCCTTCCACAAGCTTCCCACAATAAGTTGGGTGAATTTTGGCCCATTCCTCCTGACAGAGCTGGTGCAACTGAATCAGGTTTGTAGGCCTCCTTGCTCACACACGCTTTTTCAGTTCTGCCCACACATTTTCTATAGGAATGAGGTCAGGGCTTTGTGGGCCACTCCAATACCTTGACTTTGTTGTCCTTAACTTGGGGTCATTGTCCATGTGGAAGACCCATTTACAACCAAGCTTTAATTTCCTGACTGATGTCTTGAGATGTTGCTTCAATATACCCACATAATTTTCCATCCTCATCATGCCATCTATTTTGTGAAGTACACCGGTCCCTCCTGCAGCAAAGCACCCCCACAACATGATGCTGCTTCACGGTTGGGATGGTGTTCTTCGGCTAACAAGCCTCCCCCTTTTTCCTCAAAACATAACGATGGTCATTATGGCCAAACAGTTATATTTTTGTTTCATCAGACCAGAGGACATTTCTCCAAAAAGTACGATCTTTGTCCCCATGTGCAGTTGCAAACCTTAGTCGGGCTTTTTTATGGCGGTTTTGGAGCATTGGCTTCTTCCTTGCTGAGCAGCCTTTCAGGTTATGTCGATATAGGACTCGTTTTACTGTGGTTAAAGATACTTTTGTACCTGTTTCCTCCAGCATCTTCACAAGGTCCTTTGCTGTTGTTCTGGGATTGATTTGCACTTTTCGCACCAAAGTACGTTCGTCTCTAGGAGACAAAACGCGTCTCCTTCCTGAGCGCTATGACAGCTGCGTGGTCCCAAGGTGTTTATACTTGCGTACTATTGTTTGTACAGATGAACGTGGTACCTTCAGGTCTTTGGAAATTGCTTATTTCTTTTGATTTTCCCATGAGGTCAAGCAAAGAGGCACTGAGTTTGAAGGTAGGCCTTGAAATACATCCACAGGTACACCTCCAATTGACTCAAATTATGTCAATTAGCCTATCAGGAGCTTCTAAAGCCATGACATAATATTCTGGAATTTTCCAAGCTGTTTAAAGGCTCAGTCAACTTAGTGTATGTCAACTTCTGACCCACTGGAATTGCGATACAGTGGATTATAAGTGAAATAATCTGTCTGTAAACAATTGTTGTAAAAATTACTTGTGTCATGCACAAAGTAGATGTCCTAACCGACTTGCCAAAACTGTAGTTTGTTAACATGAAATTTGTGCAGTGGTTGAAAAATGAGTTTTAATGACTCCAACCTAAGTGTATGTAAACTTCCGACTTCAACTGTATTTGGGGAAAGTATTGACTTATCGTCTCTGTAAAACTTTAGCCCAGAGGATGTGAAAGCTAAAAGGATGTTGAAACAAAATAAAAGATGCAGAATTCACCAACACAGACACCTATATATAGTACCCTGATAGAGCCTCCCATCACACACACACAGAGAGAGAGAGAGAGAGAGAGAGAGAGAGAGAGAGAGAGAGAGAGAGAGAGAGAGAGAGAGAGAGAGAGAGAGAGAGAGAGAGGATTGCAGATCTGAGTTAAAAGTCTGATTTTCTTTCATAATGTGTTCAAATACCAATACAAGTCTCAGTTAGTTTAACCACCAATCACGTTTCTGGTTCCTGACAGCTAAAAGTGAAATATCAGAACACTTTACATGTAAACCCTGAGCTAGCAGCCTTTAATATACTCCCCCAGAATCCTCAGCAGGCTGAGGGCAATCTGGGAGGTGAGTGGGAGAATCCTGATGAAGCTGTACTTGACTGAATCAATATGGAATGGAGAGAAGGAGGAGGAGCTTAAAGTGTGTGCGTGTGTTCGTGCGGGCATGTTCACAAAGATTGAACACGCTTAGAAAAACCTCATTGATTGTGGTCATGGCTGGCAGAGTTCTCCTATTTGGTTACTAATCTATTTCTGCTGTGTGCTGGGATCAAGAGTTTCTCTCCCTCCTTTCTCCTCCTTTTCTTTCAAATCTCATTGATGGCCGAGCCAGCTGCTGGAAACCCAACTCTCTACTGAGCCAGTGAACTAAGAAGTTCATGGAAACGTATAATTGCTCAGTTAGAACTTGTACAAGCAATGATCTGAATGTGCTCATACAAGAAACATCTTCAAGCCGCACAAAGTATAAACAGTAGAAGTATAAACAACGAAACATCACTATATCACTTTTGATTATCAGAAGCCCATTGAAGGAGGGGAGAAGTATAACATGATTAAACAGCTAGGAATGTGTTTCTGAGTGAAACTAGCCATTGAAGGAACATAGTAATTGATTCCACTCATCATTCAAAGTAAGTATACAAAGTTGAAGTGCACTAAAGTAAGAGGGCCTGGCTGATGTTTACTGTATGGCTTCCTAAAGTCATTCATCCAAAGCCCTGTATCCCTGTGTCAATGCCCTTACAGAAAAAACACATGATTTCACATGTGGAAAATCACATGATTTCACTTGTGGAATAATGTGAAAACATGTGTTTTGGAACACTTTCTCAGGTGTAGTTTCATGTTATCACATGTTGCTTTACATGTTGTCAGAGCTGAGGGAGACAGGGGGGAGGGAGACAGGGGGAGGGAGACAGGAAGGAGGGAGACGGATGAGGGAGACAGGGGGGAGGGAGACAGGGGGGAGGGAGACAGGAAGGAGTGAGACGGAGGAGGGAGACAGGGGGGAGGGAGACAGGAAGGAGGGAGACAGGAAGGAGGGAGACGAATGAGGGAGACATGGATGAGGGAGACAGAGCTGAGGAGGACAGGGCTGAGGGAGACAGGGAGGAGGGAGACAGGGAGGAGGGAGACAGGAAGGAGGGAGACAGGAAGGAGGGAGACGGATGAGGGAGACATGGATGAGGGAGACAGAGCTGAGGAGGACAGGGCTGAGGGAGACAGGGAGGAGGGAGACAGGGAGGAGGGAGACAGGGGGGAGGGAGACAGGAAGGAGGGAGACAGGAAGGAGGGAGACGGATGAGGGAGACATGGATGAGGGAGACAGAGCTGAGGAGGACAGGGCTGAGGGAGACAGGGAGGAGGGAGACAGGGAGGAGGGAGACAGGGGGGAGGGAGACAGGAAGGAGGGAGACAGGAAGGAGGGAGACGAATGAGGGAGACATGGATGAGGGAGACAGAGCTGAGGAGGACAGGGCTGAGGGAGACAGGGAGGAGGGAGACAGGGAGGAGGGAGACGGAGGAGGGAGACAGCAGGGAGGGAGACAGGGCGGAGGGAGACAGGGCGGAGGGAGACATGGAAGGATAAACAAAGACAGAAAAGAAAGAGATAGAAAGATAGACAGCGAGAGAGTGAAATGTATTGGCTGACAAGCTTGTGAACCATGTCAAAATCCAATACTGCAATTTCAGTTGAGGTATGTGAGAGATGAGAAAAAGTAGATTTAGGTTTTATTGCAAAAGAAAATTGAAGTGGCAGCTATTGAGCTCCATCAATTATAGATACCATCACGGCTTGTCAAGGTTGAGTTATCACTGTTATATAGACACGCACACACATGCACAACACACACAACTCACCCTTGTTACTCAACCGCTTCCCTTTCCCTCTATCCCCCCTTTCATTCTCTTTGGGTAAAAGGTATTTGATGCTAACTGAATGGATGTTTACAGTGAATTTGGAAAGTTTTCAGACCCCTTGACTTTTTCAATTTTTGTTACGTTACAGCCTTATTCTAAAATTGATTACATATTTTTTCCCCTCATCAATCTACACACAATACCCAACAATGACAAAGCGAAAACAGGTTTTTGATATTATTTACATAAGTATTGCTATGAGTATTGAAATTGAGCTCAGGTGCGTCCTGTTTCCATTGATCATCCTTGAGATGTTTTTACAACTTCATTGGAGTCCACCTGTGGTTAATTCAACTGATTGGACAGTGCCTTCAGAAAGTGTTCAGATCCCTTGACTTTTCCACATTTTGTTACGTTACAGCCTTATTCTAAAATTGATTTAATAGAAATCCTCAGCAATCTACACACAATATCCCATAATGACAAAGCGAAAACAGGTTTTTAGAAATCTTTGCAACTTTATTAAAAATCTAAATCAGAAATACCTTATTTACATAAGTATTCAGACCCTTTGCTATAAGACTCGAAATTGAGCTCAGGTGCATCCTGTTTCCATTTATCCTCCTTAAGATGTTTCTACAACTTCATTGTAGTCCACCTTGGTAAATTCAATTGATTGGACATGATTTGGAATGGCATACAGCTGTCTATATAAGATCCCACAGTTCACATTGCATGTCAGAGCAACATCCAAGCCATGAGGTTGAAGGAATTGTCCGTAGAGCTCCGATACAGGATTGTGTCGAGGCACAGATCTGGGGAAGGGTACCAAAAAATGTCTGCAGTAGAACACTGTGGCTTCCATCATTCTTAAATGGAAGAAGTTTGGAACCACCAAGACTCTGGCCGCCCGGCCAAACTGCGCAATCGGTGGAGAAGGGCCTTGGTCAGGGAACTGACCAAGAACCAATGTTCACTCTGACAGAGCTCTAGAGTTCCTCTGTGGAGATGGGAGAACCTTCCAGAAGGACAACCATCTCTGCAGCACTCTACCAATCAGGTCTTTAAGGTAGAGTGGCCATATTGAAGACACTCCTCAGTAAAAGGCACATGACAGCCCGCTTGGAGTTTGCCAAAAGGCACCTAAAGACTCTCATACCATGAGAAACAAGATTCTCTGGTCTGGTGAAACCAAGATTGAATTCTTTGGCCTGAATGCCAAGTATCACGTCTGGAGGACACCTTGCACCATCCCTACGGTGAAGCATGGTGGTGGAAGCATCATGCTGTGGGGATGTTTTTCATCTAGTCAGGGTGGAGGAAAAGATGAACGGAGCAAAGTACAGAGAGATCCTTGATGAAAACCTGCTACAGAGCACCTCAGACTGGGGCGAAGGTTCACCTTCCAACAGGACAACAACCCTAAGCACACAGCCAAGATAACACAGGAGTGGCTTTGGGACAAGTCTCTGAATGTCCTTGAATGGTCCAGCCAGAGCTTGGACTTGAACCCGATCGAACATATCTCAAGAGACCTGAAAATAGCTGTGCAGCAACGCTCCCCATCCAACCTGACAGAGCTTGAGGATCTGCAGAGAAGAATGTAAATGTCATATTTCAGTTTCTTTGCTTTGTCATTATGGGGTATTGTGTGTAGAGTGATGAGGGAAAAAAACAATGTAATACATTTTAGAATAAGGCTCTATCGTAACAACGAAAAGGTCAAGGGGTCTGAATATTTTCCGAATGCAACAGCAAATGCTAGTTGGGTTCTGAAAATCATCATCCTATTTTGAAATGTTCAGCGTTTGTATTTCTTTTGATTGGTATTGCCAACCTGTTCTACTCATCACCCCTGTCACTGTGAACTGGCCACATGGTGGAGTGTGTGCCGGTAAATTCATGGCTTTAACACGATTGCATGCGTGCCTCTCATTAGGGCAAGTCCTTTTTAGGATGTCCGTTCTCCTCATTTAGGAAGTGCTGTTGTGAGGCAATTTTATAATTTGTTCAAGTGAAGTATTTTTGCCTTCATTTTTCATCATGTGTACATTTGGTAAATGTACGGTCCCGTGTGGCTCAGTTGGTAAAGCATGGTGTTTGCAACGCCAGGGTTGTGGGTTTGATTCCCACGGGGGACCAATACGGAAAAAAAAAAATATATATGTATGAAATGTATGCATTCACTACTGTAAGTCGCTCTGGATAAGAGCATCTGCTAAATGACTAAAATGTAAAAATGTAAATAACCTCTTGATCCTATCTTCTTATCACCTGTACTGTTTATAATAAATAAGACCTACTGCTGCCTCAGTCTCAACAGTTGCTTCTCTACTCCATCTAACTAGGCTGCTGGGTCATCTATCTCCACACTCTCTCAGATGCTGCCTCATAACTGTGGAGAAAGTGCAGGCCTGTGGAAGTGTGTCTATGTGCATGCTTGTAGAACATTGGTTGCAGCGCTGACCTGGGTGTGTTTGCACTGGTCATACAGAGGTTTCAAAGGTTTTTATCGCAGCACATTAGCAGAGCTTGTAGCAGTTATCACTGCACTGACTGCAGTGGGTCCACCATTAAGTGTCGATAAGAGACAATACAGCTAGTATGTGTTTATGTACTGTGACATACCAGTGTACAGCCGACAGTTAGGAAAGGGGGAGGGCGGAGGGGTGAGGGAGAGGGCGTCAAAATTCCCTATCCCAGCAATGTCAACTATTTCATTCAATTCTCTAGAGAGCTGAGCCATCTGTCAAATGGAGTACTCAGCTGTCTCCTTCCTCAGGCATTCCCACAGCCGTATCACAGAGCCCCGCTTAACACTAATGCAACACTATCACTTACACCCACACACGCAAGCTCGCACACACGTCCCTACACACACAGAACATGTTTATAGTATGGGAGTGATGTAAGGTTAGATGGATATTTCACTATTAGGACCTAGAGTCTAGGTGTTCCTAACGGCAGCAGCACCAGATGTGCAGTATTATCTGCTAGTCATGTTTAGACATGCATGTCCAACATCACCTCATGTGTAATCCCAATTCATCAGTGATATTGCTGTGCTGTGTATAACTATGTGAAGGGTGTTATGTCTCATAATGCTGATTTGTTATGATGTGACAGTAAACTTTAAGAGGACAGAAGGGGTGGATGGGAGATGGGTGAGACGAGGGGGCCTCCTTGGGGAAGACAGAGGGGAGAGAGAGAGAGCGAGAGAGAGAGAGAGAGAGTGTGTGCGTGTGTGCTCGCGTACGTGTGTACGTGCGTGCGTGTGTGTGTGGGCGCATGTGTTCGTGCGTGTGCGTGCGTGTGTGTGTGTGTGTGTGTGTGTGTGTGTGACTCATTATCAGCAGACCTGGGTGGAGACTCCTCCAGGAGATTTGTGAGTGAGCCACGGGAGGTGATGACTTCATTACCACCGGAAAGGTAGATGAAAACATTGAATCCTCCCTCCCTCCTCCTCTCATCCCTCCTCCTCTCATCTCTCCATCCGTAAAACAACCTTAAAGTCAAGCCCCAAATCTCTCCAGAGGCAGAGAAGAAAAACAAGGTAAAGAACATTCAATAATAGCAATCATAAAACAACATTATTTGGCCTGCTCCCTAGCCTCTCTAGCCTTCACCTCATTCTTTGTTTTGCTGCACCTTTGATTTACTTTCATTATTCTTCTTCCCCTTGGCAGCGAGAGAGCATGAGGAATAACACAGAAACATATTCATAATCATAATTTAAAATAGCACTATGGATTTCTGGTGTGAAGCTAGACAAGGCCTAGGTGGTGTATCGATTTTAACTCCAGTACTCCTGTATTCCCTGCTGCCTGGCTGCTGTCACAACAGAAACACAGCCACAGACGTTATTTACTGTTGAGACCGCCATGTCATGCTGAGCCACTTCTCCCTCTGTTGTTCTCTTCTTACTTCTCCCTCTCTCGCTCCGCAAACCCCCCACCCCCCAACCGCTCTTTCATTCTACATCTCTTCCTCCCTCCTGTTCCCCACCTGGTCCTGCTGTCCTTGTGTCTCCATAGAAGAATGAAATCAAGGTGTCTCCCAGCTGGCTTTCTGTGTTTCTCCTCTGCATGATAAAGGTTACCCACAGTAGGAGCTGAGAGAGATTCAATTTGCAATCTGTACCTCTGACAGGGGAGCACCAGTCGTGTGTGTTTGTGTGTGTGTCCTAGTCATCCAAACAGAGAGACACACACACATGCACACACAAACCCTGAATGGCGACACATGTCACTGTACACTGAGATCATATCATAGTTGCAGGCTAACATAACCACACCAATACATTCAATATACATAACGACCTGAATCAACACACACAAACACACCCAGGACACCGAGTGGCGCCATGCTAGACCAGGTAGCGCCCAGAGAGAGCCGTGTTAAGACCATTTTATGTTCGGTCCCTGGGCCTGCAGGGATTCTCTTCCCCAGCCAGGAACCCGCTGACAAAGACAGGAAGTGGAACCCTGCCGCCTTGCAGAGCCCCAGGGGAATAATTTCAGCGTGACCCACGTGATGGATAAGCTGCTATTCCAGAACTGCTGTTGACCTTCGCTCAATCAGTGGCCATGCAGGCAGGTAGATAGACGGTCTGGTGGGGACTCAGGTCCACACAATGGAACAGAACAAACAAGGTAATGGAGCCAAGCAAGGCCACACTTCAGGAAGACTGCATGGCTTCTAGAGAAAGTTGTGTTCTACAGAAGGAACGTGAGGACGTGAGTTAAAAAGTCATCATTCACGAGATGTGGTTACAGGTGACATACTGAGAAGAACCCTTTCCTCTCCTCAAAGAGGACCATGCACGCTACTGTACATGCCTCTTTCCATCTCAGACGGATTCATATGAATCAGAAAAGCCTGTATCTTTCATTCCAATCCATTCCATTCTGTGGGAGATTCTCAATTGCATTCTCCTCACATCCCCTCTCCTCGCCTCCTTCTCAAACCCCATTGGAGGAGACGATCAGAGGGGAGGGGATGGGAGGAGTATACAATTTGGATTCTCCATCTGTCTACGTGACTGCTCCAGAACTGCTCTCTCACACAATGTCTACTTCTCTCTCTTTCACTCTCTACCTCCCTTCTTGATCTCTCCCTTCTCTCTCCCTCTCTCTCAGCCCTATGCTGTACAGTGTAGAGGTCTCTCCAGGGAGTAGTGATTGTGTCCTAGGGATCAGAGACTCACAGACAGACCTGACCTATTTTACCACTGAGGCAGACTCTTCTCCATCTCTCTCTGCTTCTCTCCCTCTCTATATCTGCCTCTTCCTCTCTGTCTGTCTCTGTCCGTCTCTCTCTCTAGAAGGATAGCTTCTATAATTTGCATTCTGAGTTCATCACACACACACAGAGAGAGAGAGACAGAAATGCTCAGAAACAGACACACATATTCAATAAATATTTGTAGCAGAGAGTGCTGCTGTGTGTGTTGTGATGGATCGCTAGCTGAATTAGCTCTTGACAGAGCAACGCAGCAGTAATGACCAAACTCAATTAGCTCAGCTCTGTCTCTCTGGGATAAGACTGTCCCTTAAAGCAGATAGACACCCATAAATCCAGATTATTTTAGCTAACAAGCACCCACACCAGCCCCAATAAATCACACACATACACACACACACACAAATGGATGCATGGATCCATGTATAGCGCACACACACACACACACACACACACACACACACACACACACACACACACACACACACACACACACACACACACACACACACTCACACACACACATTGTCCAGTAGCGAGCTCTCACAGGGTCCCTCATCTCGGGGTGTTTGTTTAAGTAAAAGTTTAATAACGACTCACATCTGAGAAAACACAGCAGGGTTTGGTCTAGACACTGACAGACTGGACACACAGAGTCTTTGGTTCTGAATTAGCTGACCCTTAGTCTGACACACACACACTTCTAGGCCCAATCCTTCACTGATGTCCCCTTGAGCTCTCTAAGAATATCACATTTCTTTGTTTGGCAGACAGGTTTGTGTTTTCTACATCACGGTACTGCTAAATACTGTAAATGCAGATACAGTGCATTCAGAAAGTATTCAGACCTCTAGACTTTTTCAACATTTTGTTAAGTTACAGCCTTATTCTAAAATTGATTAAATGTTTTTTTTCCTCATCAATCTACACACAATACCCATTAATGACAAAGGAAAAACAGGTTTTTATAAATGTATGCAAATGTATTAAAAACAAAAAACGTAAATATTACATTTACATAAGTATTCAGACCCTTTACTCAGTACTTTGTTGAAGCACCTTTGGCAGCGATTACAGCCTCCGTTCATCTTTTCCTCGATCCTGACTAGTCTCCCAGTCCCTGCCGCTGAAAAACATCCCCACAGCATGATGCTTCCACAACCATGCTTCACCGTAGGGATGGTGTAAGGTGTCCCTCAGACGTGATGCTTGGCATTGAGGCCAATGTGTTCAATCTTGGTTTCATCAGACCAGAGAATCTTGTTTCTCATGGTATGAGAGATCTTAGGTGCCTTTTGGCAAACTCCAAGCAGTCTGTCATGTGCCTTTTACTGAGGAGTGGCTTCAATCTGGCCACTCTACCTTAAAGGCCTGATTGGTGGAGTGCTGCAGAGATGGTTGTTCTTCTGGAAGGTTCTCCCATCTCCACAGAGGAACTCTAGAGCTCTGTCAAAGTGAACATTGGGTCCCTAATGAAAATCTGTCAGTTTAAACTGGAGATATCGTTTTTTTTGCTTTGGAAGTTGGCCGAGCTACAGCAATGTTTGTCTGACTATGAGACATCCAGAAAATCAGTCTTCTCACAAAAACATCTGTAGTGTCCGGTTTGGCCTACAAAATGGTCGATGGCCCCAACAAGTGTCACGGGACTAGTCTGAAGTTAACAAATACAAACTAATGGGAGTATTGAGGTAGTTTTGTGCTCCAAAGCATAAGGGGTTAAATATGTGTGTGTGTGTGTGTGTGTGTGTGTGTGTGTGTGTGTGTGTGTGTCCCAAAAATATATACAGTTGAAGTCGGAAGTTTACATACACTTTGGTTGGAGTCATTAAAACTTGTTTTTCAACCACTCCACAAATTTCTTGTTAACAAACTACAGTTCTGGAAAGTCGGTTAGGACATCTACTTAGTGCATGACACAAGTAATTTTTCAAACAATTCTTTACAGACACATTATTTCAATTCTTATTATTCACAGTATCACAATTACAATGGGTCAGAAGTTTACATACACTAAGTTGACTGTGCCTTTAAACTGCTTGGAAAAATCCAGAAAATTATGCAATGGCTTTAGAAGCTTCTGGTAAACTAATTGACATAATTTGAGTCAATTGGAGGTGTACCTGTGGATGTATTTCAAGGCCTACCTTCAAACTCAGTGCCTCTTTGCTTGACATCATGGGAAAGTCAAAAGAAATCAGCCAAGACCTCAGTAAAAAATTGTAGACCTCCACAAGTCTGGTTCATCCTTGGGAGCAATTTCCAAAGACCTGAAGGTACCACGTTCATCTGTACAAACAATAGTACGCAAGTGTAAACACCATGGGACCACGCAGCCGTCATACCGCTCAGGAAGGAAACGCGTTCTGTCTCTTAGAGATTAATGTGCTTTGGTGTGAAAAGTGCAAATCAATCCCAGAACAACAGCAAAGGACATTGTGAAGATGCTGGAGGAAACAGGTACAAAAGTATCTATATCCACAGTAAAACGAGTCCTCTATTGACATAACCTGAAAGGCCACTCGGCAAGGAAGAAGCCACTGATCCAAAACCACCATAAAAAAGCCTGACTACAGTTTGCAACTGCACATGGGGACAAAGGTCATACTTTTTTGAGAAATGTCCTGTGGTCTGATGAAACAAAAATAGAACTGTTTGGCAATAATGACCATAGTTATGTTTGGAAGAAAAAGGGGGAGGCTTGCAAGCCGAAGAACACCATACCAACCGTGAAGCACGGGGGTGGCAGCATCATGTTGTGGGGGTGCTTCACAAAATAGATGGCATCATGAGGAAGGACAATGATGTGGATATATTGAAGCAACATCTCAAGACATCAGTCAGGAAGTTAAAGCTTGGTGGCAAATGGGTCTTCCAAAAGGACAATGACCCCAAGCATACTTCCAAAGTTGTGGGAAATTGCTTAAGGACAACAAAGTCAAGGTATTGGAGTGGCCATCACAAAGCCCTGACCTCAGTGCTATAGAAAATGTGTGGACAGAACTGAAAAAGTGTGTGCGAGCAAGGAGGCCTACAAACCTGATTCAGTTATACCTGCTCAGTCAGGAGGAATGGTCCAAAACTCACCCAACTTATTGTGGGAAGCTTGTGTAAGGCTATCCGAAACGTTTGACCCATGTTAAACAATTTAAAGGCAATGCTACATAATACTAATTGAGAGTGAGTAAACTGCTGACCAACTGGGAATGTGATGAAAGAAATAAAAGCTGAAATAAATCATTCTCTCTACTATTATTCTAACATTTCACATTCTTAAAATAAAGTAGTGATCCTAACTGACCTAAGACAGGGAATTTTTACTAGGATTAAATGTCAGGAATTATGGAAAAACGAGTTTAAATGTCTTTGGCGTATGTAAACGTCCGACTTCAACTGTACCTCCAATCTTTAGTCTGTTCTAGCAGTGACTACCTCCACTCTTTAGTATGTTCTATCAGTGACTACCTCAACTATTTAGTCTGTTCTAGTAGTGACTACCTCCAGTCTGTCTGCTCTATCAGTGACTACCTCCAGTCTGTCTGCTCTATCAGTGACTACCTCCAGTCTGTCTGCTCTATCAGTGACTACCTCCAGTCTGTCTGCTCTATCAGTGACTACCTCCAGTCTTTAGTCTGTTCTAGTAGTGACTACCTCCACTCTTTAGTCTGTTCTAGCAGTGACTACCTCCACTCTTTGGTCTATTCTGGCAGTGACTACCTCCACTCTTTGGTCTATTCTGGCAGTGACTACCTCCACTCTTTGGTCTATTCTGGCAGTGACTACCTCCACTATTTGGTTTATTCTGGCAGTGACTACCTCCACTCTTTGGTCTATTCTAGCAGTGACTACCTCCACTCTTTGGTCTATTCTAGCAGTGACTACCTCCACTCTTTGGTTTATTCTAGCAGTGACTACCTCCACTCTTTGGTCTATTCTGGCAGTGACTACCTCCACTCTTTAGTCTGTTCTACATTTACATTACATTTTAGTCATTTAGCAGACGCTCTTATCCAGAGCGACTTACAGTAGTGAATGCATACATTTCAATTCATTTCATACATTTTTTCCCCCCTCGGACTGGCCCCCCGTGGGAATCGAACCCACAACCCTGGCGTTGCAAACACCATGCTCTACCAACTGAGCCACTACCTCGACTCTTTAGTCTGTTCTAGTAGTGACTACCTCCACTCTTTAGTCTGTTCTAGCAGTGACTACCTCCACTCTTTAGTCTGTTCTAGCAGTGACTACCTCCACTCTTTAGTCTGTTCTATCAGTGACTACCTCCACTCTTTAGTCTGTTCTAGTAGTGACTACCTCCACTCTTTAGTCTGTTCTAGCAGTGACTACCTCCACTCTTTAGTCTGTTCTAGCAGAGACTACCTCCACTCTTTAGTCTGTTCTAGCAGTGACTACCTCCACTCTTTAGTCTGTTCTAGCAGTGACTACCTCCACTTTCCACCTTTTCCTCTATGGCTGTCTCTCAGCTCCATCCTGTCAATAGACCCTTTTCAAACCCTGTACTTCTCCACATTATGATATCAATCTCTCTTCCTCCTTCTCTCTGCTGTTCCCACACCTGTGACTATAACTGTGGTTGGGAGGGTGGGAGTAGGCAGCTTCCTTTTTGCCATAAACACAACCTCTCCCTCCCTCCTCCCTCATTTCTGTCTTTCTTTCTTACACTCAAAACTCCTCCTCTCTCTCCTCCTCCCTCCCTCTGTCTGCAACATAAATCACTCCCTCCCTTTACTAGCTATGTTTGGGCATCTACATTCATGATTTGTTGGCTATGTTTAAAGGGAAAATAAGTCATGGTTTGGGCTCTGACAAACAAGCCAAGTAGCTAACATACTTTCAGACTCAAAGGCACACACGCGTACACGCACACACATACACACAGCTTGTCGGGGCCGCAGGCAGCACAACACATTAAAGTTTGAGCTAGACCCGCTCCAGCTCTCGGGTTGTGGGAGGAAATTGCTGCTCTGCCCTGCTATACAGTATGACATCAGAGAGAGTGTATGGTAGTGTATGGGTGTCAGACAGATGCTGGAGGGCATGGAGAAACTGGCAGGGTGAGAGGGGAACAGCCTTGTTCAGGAGAGGAGAGGTTCTATCAATAACAGCGATGTCAGTGCAGGACCAAGAGAAGAGGTCAACAAGACAGTATAGAAATCATATACTAGAAAATCTGCTTTGATAAAAATATACCCCAATAATGGACTAAAGGAGCCTAACGTCACTCCTTAGTCCAAGGACCTGACGTTCTGTTAAAAGGCGAATTTGCTCTGGAAGCCCAAAACAGCCAAATACTCCGTGTAAACGTGAACTAATTCTTAGTTGCGGTAAGGTTCTAGAAACATAAATCCCTCTACCTTCATATCACATCAAAATAACTGTTCACTGTTTTAACCGGCTTTATCACAGTTGCAGCCAACAGTATTTTTCAGTGACAACACGTTTGTGACGTTCATCTTCCTTTACAAGCAGGTGTTTGGAGACGACAATAGATAATTATCAGGTAGTCCACTCAGTATTCTGTCTGTAAGTGTAACGGCCGTCGTCAGAATTAGACCAAGGTGCAGCAGAGGATGTGTTCATCATTAGAATTTTAATACAACAAAGAGAACACTACAAAAATAACAACTACACGACAGCAGAACAGTCCTGTTGGAAATTACTCTAAACAGAAACAATTACACACAAAATCCAAAGGAAAAACATGCTCCTTATGTGTGACTCCCAATCAGCAACAACGAGCTTCAGCTGTGCCTGATCGGGAGCCACACATGGCCCAAAACATAGAAATACAAAAACATAGAAAAAGGAACACAGAACGCCCACCCAATGTAACACCCTGGCCTAACCAAAATAAAGAACAAAAACCCCTCTCTATGGCCAGGGCGTTACAGTAAGATGGAAATATGGCCTTGTGGGAACCCTAACCCTATAAAGGTGTGTATCAAAACCTTTTGTTTTTTGAAAATGATTTCTCTCTGATATGAAAGATAACGTCCTTATGCTTCCAGAATGGTATCACAAGTGATGCCTATATGAATGCTCAGACCAAGCATTGGGGCTCTTAAAAAACTCCCTATAGAGAAGACGTCTTAATTCAATGTCTAATGTAATGGAAGGGCTAGAAAAAACACAGGCAGTTAGTGCACAGTGTTACTGCCCCGGCACTAAGGATGACAATTAGCTTTAATAGCCAAAACCTGCACTTTTATATTGATGTCAAAACTGAAATGTTGTTAGTATCCGTGTCAATGCATTCCATAAATAGAACACATGCATGATTCATACTACTTCAGACAATATCTGTCTGTTTTAGAAGGGTAGGGGCAAAATTCATTCATTACATTCCCTATTCCCCAATTTGTCAAGAAAACCCCAATGTTGATGTTGATGGCAACCCTGCCATGTTATTGCATTTTGCAATCAATATTGTTATTTTTCTGAGAGTTCTGGAAGTGGAAAGTTAGACAGGCTTATGAGGGCACTTTAGAAAATAAGCCTGCGGAATTGATGTTTTGTCATCGTCGGATTATGTTATTTATCGAGATGACACATTACTGGTCTGGGCTAGGGCCTAAGAGGGAGTAAGCGCTTTAGTTTTTATACATATATAAAATATATTGATTGTGCGTTAAGCCCTGTGGCACTCATGATAAACTATTTCTGTGATACTGGTGGATGGGGCACCGGGGCAGGCAGAGTGATGGTGGCTTCTATCAGTGACGTTATACTGCCATCTAGTGATAGAGATGTAAATGAACATGAAATGAGTCTTGGGAAGGCCATAGGCTTAGATAAACAACAAATCTTTGTATCATTCAAATTATGGCGTCTCTGGGAGCACAGGAAGCGCCATTGAGGCCATCTCCATTAAGATGTACATTGTCTTCTTCTACTACTTCTAAGAGTTGGTAATCAAACTGAAAGGGTGCATACTGCCACATGGAGTGTGTTGTCTGAAAAGGTATGAAGCCAAGGTTGATGATGTGATTTATTGCTACCTGCAGTTATGGAATGTTTGCTCAAGCGACCTGATTCAATACGCCCCCGAAATCCAGCTCAGATCACATAAAAAATTGCGATAGGAAAGTTTTGAACAACGTATTTGTTATTCAAATTAAAAGCCCAATGAATACTCACCTTTGTGTAATGATTTAACTCCCACCGCTTGTGGGACATTTTATTTTGAAGGCACGTGTAAATAACAACTGCACGAGGACAGACAGTGACTGACAGGCTGACACACAAGTCACAGTTACAAATAGTAGCTAGCTAGAAATTGCGCAAACATTTGTTTTTCAAAGATTTCAAAGAAGAGGAAAGTAGACAATGAATGCAGGGTGTTCCAGCTAGAGTGGACATCAACATTTTTCTTTATTGAGGTATCAGGGAAAGCTGTGTGTGTAACCAGTGTGAAATGTCTAGCTAGTTAGCGGGGAGTGATAGGAAATTATTCTTCGAGGATGACTGCTGTTGATGTGTGCAGAGAGTCCCTGGTTCGAGCCCAGGTGGGGGTGAGGAGAGGGACGGAAGCAATACTGTTACATTGATGCTGTTGACCCGGACTGGTTGCTGTGGAAAAGGAGGAGGTCCAAAGGGGGATGAGCATAACCGGTGTGAAATGGCTAGTTAGTTAGCAGGGTGCGTGCTAATAGCGTTTCAATCAGTGACGTCACTCACTCTGAGACCTTGAAGTTGTTGTTCCCCTTGCACTGCAAGGGCTGTGGCTTTTGTGGAGCAATAGGTAACGATTCTTCAAGGGTGACTGTTGTTCATGTGTGCAGATGGTCCCTGGTTCGAGGCGAGGAGAGGGACGGAAGCTATACTGTTACATGTGCTTAGTGTACAAAGAGAGCATCGCTGTCTTAAAAGACTACAATTTGTCCTGACACTTCCAGACGAAGCATGCAGAGAAATATAGGAATATGTCTTCTGAGCAGAGGACAAGTGCATCGAAAGAGTTTCTCAGTTGCAAAAGCAGCAAGGATTTTTTACAAAACTGCATTCAGCAAATGACGGAATTGCGAGAGCTAGCTATGTATTGTCCCACAAAATTGCTAAACATAGCAAGCCATTTGCTGAGGGCGAATTCATTAAAGAATGTTTAATTGACTCTGCAGCAATTATTTGCCCCGACAAGAAAGAGCTGTTTGAAAATGTTTCCCTGTCAAGACGATCAGTAACACGGCGTGTTGAGGACATCACAGAGAATATGGATCAACAGTTGAAAGACAAGGTGAAGGATTTCACCTATTTCTCCTTGGCCCTGGATGAGAGCAGTGATGCACGTGACACAGAGCAGTTGTTGATATTCTTACGAGGCATAACCCCAGACTTTGAAATTACAGAGGAGCTTGGTTCAGTGCAGTCAATGAAGAGCTAAACCACAGGGAAAGATTTATTGGAGGAGGTTAATACGTGTGTGCAAAGCAAGGACTGAGTTTGAAAAGTTATCCAATGTGACCACAATTGGGTGTCCAAACTTGACAAGAAAAAACATTGGCCTTTTGAAAAGGATACAAGATCAGATTATTTTTTTTCTCCTGCATTGCATTATTCATCAGGAGGTGCTCTGAAAATGTGTTCTGAAAATGAGCCATGTTGTGGATACAGTCACTAAAGTGGTAAACTTCATAAGAGCTAAATCTTTAAACCACAGGCAGTTTGTCTCACTGTTGGAAGAGACAGAGCTGGGTCATGCAGATCTCCCCTACCACACAAATGTGAGATGGCTGAGTTTGGGGAAGGTGCTTAAATGCTTGTGGGACCTGAAGTCGGAGATTGCTGAGTTTTTGTATATCAAAGGAAAATATGTGGATTTCCCTCAACTGCAAGATAAAGAATGGTTGGCTGATTTTGCCTTCACCGTGGACATCATGGTGAAGACTGAATTCCAAACTACAAGCCTTTTTGTACATCAGATGTACAGCCTTGTCATAACCTTCAAGGGAAAATGTTTCCTGACCCGCCAAGTAGAAGCCAACAATCTCACCCACCTTCCGACACTACTAGTGTTTTCCCTGTCAGATGACCAGCGGGAGAAGTATACATCACTGCCCCGTGCTTTGAGTGGTGAGTTTTCTCCTCGTTTTGAGGATTTCAAAGTGTTGGAAAATGACATGCTGTTGGTTTCCTCTCCTTTCATCTTCAATGTGGATAAAGCTCTCACTGACCTGCGAGTTGAGCTTATCCATCTTCAGTCTGATGCAGTGATTGGAGAACTATTCAAAACAATGTCACTGACGAGATTCTATGCATCTCTTGATGAACAAAACCTTCCAAAGATTAGTAGTCATGCGCAGATGTTTGTACTGTTTGGGTCAATCTATGTATGTGAACAGACATTTTTAGTGATGAAATATGTGACTGACGAGCTCAAATCGGTCTTATGTAGCAAAATTTGAAATCGTTTTATTTTTATTGGATTAAAGTAGAGACTACAAAATGGTAAATCATACACTACAGTTGAGGAACAATGGGAAAGTAATTCTGCTTTGAAAGTTGATACACTTGTAAACTCACTTTTGAGAAAAGGGCTTTTGAAAGTTTTGGTACCTACTGGAGTGCTCTCTGTTGTCTACACCCATTCAGCATTGTTCACACCCTTTTAAGCCAGCCCCACCCATCTCTTTAAGGATTCACATGTGAGGTCATGTGCTAAACAGTGAGTCGTGTGGTAAAAGTAGTAGCCTACAATAAGGAACAATTCCAGGATAACAGTGTCCAGATAAAAATGTTATAAATATTAGACACTTACCCAAACACACTTGTCTAAATTGATGGTCATGTGAAATAAATGTTATAACCCCCAGCCACATCCAGTGGTGGAAAAAAGTATAATTCATTTCAAATTCCTTATTAAACCAGATGGCACAATTATTTTTTTATTGACAATAGCCAGGGGCACACTCCAACAAATTTACCAACGAAGCATTTGTGTTTAGTGAGTCAGCCAGATCAGAGACAGTATGGATGACCAGGGTTGTTTTATTGATAAGTGTGTGAATTGGACAATTTTCCTGTACTTTTGGGTGTCAAGGAAAATGTATTGGTTAAAAAGTACATTATTTTTCTTAACGAATGTAGTGAAGTAAAAGCAGCCAAAAATATAAAATAGTAAAGTAATGTACAGATACCACAAAAAAACTACTTAAGTAGTACTTGCAAGTATTTTTACACCACTGCCCAAATGCCTTCACACCAGCACACTTTAAATGCTGTTACATATGCACTTATCACAATATCCCATACATAGGTTTCAGCTCAAGTTAAGGCCATGCAACCTGAGTGAGGTGCACATGTACAGTACATAAATATATGGCGCATGCATCTGTTTATGTGGTGGACACTTGATACAGTCACATGATATTGTTGTGGTATGTTACAAAAATCATGTTACGACCATACATCAATATTCATTATATATCAATATTTTGCTAAGTGGATGGTCTCTACAGAAGGTGTAAACGGTACAGCCAATTGGTTACTTGCATAGTAGCAATATCATTACATGTACATTTAAGTCATTTAGCAGACACTCTTATCCAGAGCGACTTACAAATTGGTGCATTCACCTTATGATATCCAGTGGAACAACCACTTTACAATAGTGCATCTAAATATTTTAAGGGGGGGGTAGAAGGATTACTTTATGCTATCCTAGGTATTCCTTGAAGAGGTGGGGTTTCAGGTGTCTCCGGAAATAGATAGTGTCAATATAAATAACATGTACAGTACAGTACACACACTTTTTACATGTACAGTAAATACAAGAATAATATCAATAACAATATCAGTGATAGACGAGGTAGTTATATGTCTACACTCAGGGGTAAAGTGGCTGAGCAGCAGGATAAATAAAAATGTAGCAGCAACATATGGCGTGTGTGGTAGGAGAAAGTCATGTGAATAGAGGCACTGCAGATAGTGCTGATGACTGGTCTGTCCAAACCACGCATGAACAAGGGAATCTATATTCGGAGAGCCTGTTTCTGTCCTGCCCTTGACTTTGGTGCAGGGCATATGATGTCCATAGCCTCTTCGTTGCAAAACTCCCATATCTTGTCAAAAAGATAGTTTGTCTAGCTGTGTCCAGTCCAGGTGGTGCTTTTACAGGCAGACCATCTATGGGAGGAAGGATGCGCAGCAGCTGAAACCTGGTCCCGACAGTCCGAACGCTCCTTGGCGACAACACCAGGCTCCAGAGCATGGAAGCTGTAAAACAGGGAATAACAAAAAATTCAGAAGACATTACAACCCTGAAGAAAACATCAATTCACCTCCCAAGTTTAGATAAGAATAACCTCATACAATGAAAATTATGTTTTACCTGAAGTGCTGGTACTGCTTGATCTGTGGCAGCGGCCTGAAGTACAGAGTCAGGTGTTGTTGCCAGCCATCGCTTTCCACCAGCACCGTACCATCCTCCAGTCCAACCAGCTGTGGGATGTTGACCCCTGTCACAGTGCTGTTCTTCACAACACCAGCAATCTCAGACAAAGTGTTCACTCTGGTCTTTCTGAAGTGCTGCTTGATGAGGCCGAAAGCACCAGTCATGGGCAAACTTGGTGTTGCCTGTGATCAGGAAGTGAAGGTCCAGATTGTGGTGGAGCTTGTGCATAGTCCACCAGGGACAATACCAAAGCACAAACTTGTTCTTGTTTTGGCCATTGCAGTTATCACAATTCAGGGCCACAGGTGTTTTCCCAACTCTATAGTTGGTAAAGAAATGGTGCATGTAGTTAATGACTGCGCTGCTGCATTTGCTTGCTTAGGCCTGCTCTCTTTTTGATGACTGTATGCCTAGTTGATTAGAGTGAGGCGTATTCTACTGATTATCTGGAATTTGTCTTTCAGCATCAAATATTTTAGCATTATTATACAATAGATGCGAATTGGCATTCTGATATCACTACATAGTTCATACAGGGAATGTTAGCTACTGTAGCTAGTGTTTAACGTCAGCTGGCTAACTAACAGCAAGCTTTAACTAGCAATACACACAGATTGTCATAGCTAAAGTTAACCAATATGTTAGCTAACTAACATTAGGCTATAACTAGCAATGCGAAATGGCATTCTGAGAAAACTACAACGTTACACACACTTTTTACACAAGTTAATGTTAGCTAGCAAGCCAGCCACCTAACCTCGGCTGACGTTAGCTAGCCAACTTGGGGTCTTTTGTTAAAACATGTCAGACTAACGTTAGTTAACTAAATTATGAAATATAATCCCAATCCATAGAGTAACGTTACTATCAATACAAACCGATAGCAAGCTATCATAGCAAGCTATCATAGCAAGCTATCATAGCAAGCTATCATAGCAAGCTATCATAGCAAGCTATCATAGCAAGCTATCATAGCAAGCTATCATAGCAAGCTATCATAGCAAGCTATCATAGCAAGCTATCATAGCAAGCTATCATAGCAAGCTAAAGCCATCGAACGCCAGCTGACTAGCTAACAGCAAGCTTTAGCTTGCAATGAAAACAATTTTCTGACAAAATTAGAAACGTATAATGTCTGAATCTGTAGCTAGATTCTTACCTGTATACATGGATGAAAGCTTCACGGCAGACTGCAACCCTTTTAATAAGACATCCTGTGTTTCTGTTTATTTTGCACAGATTGTTTGGCCCGTTGTATTCCACTGATTTCAAAACGTGTTATTTTCAGAGTGAGAGAGTCAGCATTGCATGGCATGATCGTCAAGAAAGTAGTCCATCACAACTTTTTCCCACTGACCTTTGTCGATAGTGTCACGTCAGTATGAATGAGTCGGGAGACAGAAGAAGGAATGCGTAATAGTTTTTTTTATTGCCCCCAAATTACGGCGTGCAGTGTAAAGGCACGGGGACGAAGACCAAACTAACACGTAACAAAACACAGGGTAGAAACCCAAAACAAAAGAGCAAGGAGTACCTCGAATAAATACAGTGAGGGAAAAAAGTATTTGATCCCCTGCTGATTTTATACGTTTGCCCAGTCACAAAGAAATGATCAGTCTATAATTGTAATGGTAGGTTTATTTGAACAGTGAGAGACAGAATAACAACAAAAAAATCCAGAAAAACGCATGTCAAAAATGTTCTAAAATGATTTGCATTTTAATGAGGGAAATAAGTATTTGACCCCTCTGCAAAACATGACTTAGTACTTGGTGGCAAAACCCTTGTTGCCAGAGGTCAGACGTTTCTTGTAGTAGGCCACCAGGTTTGCACACATCTCAGGAGGGATTTTGTCCCACTCCTCTTTGCAGATCTTCTCCAAGTCATTAAGGTTTCGAGGCTGACATTTGGCAACTCGAACCTTCAGCTCACTCCACAGATTTTCTATGGGATTAAGGTCTGGAGACTGGCTAGGCCACTCCAGGACCTTAATGTGCTTCTTCTTGAGCCACTCCTTTGTTGCCTTTAGCCGTGTGTTTTGGGTCATTGTCATGCTGGAATACCCATCCACCACCCATTTTCAATGCTCTGGCTGAGGGAAGGAGGTTCTCACCCAACATTTGACAGTACATGGCCCCGTCCATCGTCCCTTTGATGCGGTGAAGTTGTCCTGTCCCCTTAGCAGAAAAACACCCCCAAAGCATAATGTTTCCACCTCCATGTTTGACGGTGGGGATGGTGTTCTTGGTGTCATAGGCAGCATTCCTCCTCCTCCAAACACGGCGAGTTGAGTTGATGCCAAATAGCTCCATTTTGGTCTCATCTGACCACAACACTTTCACCCAGTTGTCCTCTGAATCATTCAGATGTTCATTGGCAAACTTCAGACAGGCATGTATATGTGCTTTCTTGAGCAGGGGGACCTTGCGGGCGCTGCAGGATTTCAGTCCTTCATGGCGTAGTGTGTTACCAATTGTTTTCTTGGTGACTATGGTCCCAGCTGCCTTGAGATCATTGACAAGATCCTCCCGTGTAGGTCTGGGCTGATTCCTCACCGTTCTCATGATCATTGCAACTCCACGAGGTGAGATCTGCATGGAGCCCCAGGCCGAGGGAGATTGACAGTTATTTTGTGTTTCTTCCATTTGCGAATAATTGCACCAACTGTTGTCACCGTCTCACCAAGCTGCTTGGCTATGGTCTTGTAGCCCATTCCAGCCTTGTGTAGGTCTACAATCTTGTCCCTGACATCCTTGGAGAGCTCTTTGGTCTTGGCCATGGTGGAGAGTTTGGAATCTGATTGATTGATTGCTTCTGTGGACAGGTGTCTTTTATACAGGTAACAAACTGAGATTAGGAGCACTCCCTTTATGTGTGCTCCTAATCTCAGCTTGTTACCTGTATAAAAGACACCTGGGAGCCAGAAATGTTTCTGATTGAGAGGGGGTCAAATACTTATTTCCCTCATTAAAATGCAAATCAATTTATAACATTTTTGACATGTGTTTTTCTGGATTTTTGTTGTTGTTATTCTGTCTCTCAATGTTCAAATAAACCTACCATTAAAATTATAGACTGATCATTTCTTTGTCAGTGGGCAAACGTACAAAATCAGCAGGGGATCAAATACTTTTTTCCCTCACTGTAACACACGTGCAAAATGATTAACACACAGGACGAGACCCGTAATCATCTGCGCAATCCATAATGGCACAAAAGCCAAAACACACAGCACAGGTACTCACACGCACCAACGGACATTGTAACAATAATCGACAGCCCAATGGAAACCAAAGGGCACGCTTATACAAGTACTAATCAGTGGGAATAGGGGACAGGTGTGCGTAATGAATGTTCCGGAGGGATCCGTGACAGATAGCGCCTGATAAATTCAGGGCAGAAATGTTATTGAGAGCAGTAGCAACATATTCACAGTTCTCCATGGCTAAAAACGCATTTTGATAAAAAAAATTAAAATTATGTTCAAAAGGCTCTCCTGTGAAGTTATTACTTGCGACATATGCCTAGTTTCCTGAATTGGGTCACAAATAACAAGTCAAGGCACAGATCATCTCTTACTGACTCTCACCTCTCAGCAATCCTGCGCATAGCGACGTCAGAAACTATACCTGACTTCACTGTTCTAGCCAATGCCCATCAGACTTCACTCCTCACACTGATTGAGTAGTTTAAATGTAATGTTGAGCTCTCTCTCTTCCTTGTGTTTTTGTGCATACCCATTAACTTCTCTGGGCTAGGTGGGACGTGACCGTCCCACACTATTCAACAGCCAGTGAAATAGCATGGCGCGAAATACAAAACAGCAAAAATCTCATAATTTCATTTTCTCAAACAATCAACTATTTTACACCATTTTAAAGATAAGACTCGTTAATCTAACCACATTCTCTGATTTCAAAAAGGCTTTACGGCGAAAGCATAAAATTAGATAATGTTAGGACATAAACTTCACAAGAAAATCCACACAGCCATTTTCCAAGCAAGGACATGCATCATAAAAACCAAAAGTACAGCTAAAATATTCACTAACCTTTGATGATCTTCATCAGATTTCATGTTATACAATACATGTATGTTTTGCTCGATAAAGTTCATATTTATATCCAAAAACAGCATTTTACATTGGCGCGTGATGTTCAGAAAATGTATTCCCACAAAAACTTCCGGTGAATGTGCACATCAATTTACAAAAATACTCATCATAAACGTTGATAAAATTTACAACAGTTATTGATAGAATTATAGATACACTACTCCTTGACGCAACCGCTTTGTCAGATTTCAAAATAACTTTACAGAGAATGCACATTGTTCAATATTCTGAGTACATAGCTCAGCCATCGAAGCAAGCTATACAGCTACCCGCCAAGTTCTGGCATCAACACAACTCTGAATAAGTATTATAAATATTCTCTTACCTTTGCTGATCTTCGTCAGAATGCACTCCGAGGACTCCTACTTCCACAAGAAATAAATGTTCTTTTTGTTTGAAATACTCCATATTTATGTCCAAATACCTCCGTTTTGTTCGTGCGTTCAGATCACTATCCAAAGGCATAACGCGCGAGCGCAGTACCAGAGACAAAAAGTCAAATAGTTCCATTACCGTTCGTAGAAACATGTGAAACGTTGTTTACAATCAATCTTTAGGGTATTTTTAACATAAAAATGTGATAATATTCCAACCGGACAATAGCGTATTCATTCCAGGAGAAAAAGAAGGAGGGGAGCGCCAAACATGCCCACGCAGTAAACAACTCACTGGTCCCAGGCAATCCACTCATTGACTGAGCTACTATTTTCTGCCCAGTAACAGGAGAATGATGGAAAAACTTTCTGAAGGCTGTTGACAGCCAATAGAAGCCTTAGGAAGTGCAACGTGACACCACAGACACTGTAGTTTCGATAGGGATTCAAAAGAAGAACTACAATTCTCAGATTTCCACACTTCATGGTTGGATTTTTCTCAGGTTTTTGCCTGCCATATGAGTGGGCACGCTTTTCATCCGAAATCGAAAATACTGCCCCCTATACCTTGACAGGTTAAGAGGAGTTCTGTCCGTGGTGCTGAATGCACAGTGTACTTTTCCCTCCGTGTAGTTCATTGCATGTTTAATAATTAAAATACCTACCAAAAGGAGAACATGTATGTGGTTTATTTCTGTGCATGTTAAAAAAGTAAAATAAGTAGCATATCTGTACGTGATTAACAGTAGATATATCTGTCAACAGTCATACACATGATGTATAATCCTGTAATATGATTCTGGCCCACGATGGCAAAAATATATTATATTCTGTGGCCCTCCATCAAAAATAATTGCCCAGGCCTGACCTAGATGGAATTATGTGATCCTTCCTTAACCCACAGGAAGTCCCACCCAGTTGACTTCATCAAAGTTGCGCTGCCAATGCTAAAACGGGCTTTTGGGTATTAAAGTTGTCTATCTAAGCTTATGGTCTAGACCAGGGGTATTCGATTCTGACCATATGAGGTCCGGAGCCTGCTGGTTTTCTGTTTTACCTGATAATTAATTGCACAAAGCTGGTGTCCCTGGTCTGAATAAGTCCCTGATTAGAGGGGAACAATTACAAAAAGCAATGGAAGATGGCTTGGAGGTCCAGGGTTGAGTTTGAGGGGTCTAGACACTGCTGTGTAGAGGAATGATACTCCATCTCCACCTAATAAAGTTAAACGGCAATGATAGCCAAGTATTGTGTTCTCTGTGTGGAAATAGTTGTTTGATGGTACAGGAGCTATATTTAAGTAGGTACGGGCAACTCTGTTGCACTACAGAAGATCTTCTCAACTCAAGTTGTCGAGCACTATGATAACTAATGTATTCATCCTGGCATTGTAACCTGCTAGATGGCCAAGAGTAGGGGAGACTGGACATCAATGACTAAAATTGAGCTGAATACAAGTAGACACTGTGTTGATAGACATTGGACCTCAGGATCTTGAGTCCCAGTGGCTGTAGCAGCCTATACCAGACATAACTTCTCACGACTAGGGGGCATAGTTTCCTTCTTATCTGAAAGTTGAGAACCCAGAAATATCAATATTCAAAATCAATGTTGATTTCTATGTACAGTGCCTATATAAAGTCTACAGCCCCTTGAACTTTTTTCACATTTTTCTGCCTTAAAATTAAATCTATAAAGGATTACATTTTTTATATACAGATCTACACAACCTACACATTTTCAAAGTAAAATAAAGTTGTAGAAAAATCATAATTGTATAAGTCTCCACCCCCCTGTGTTATTACTTGGTAGAAGCACATTTGGCAGCCATTACAGCTGTGAATAATGTTCATTAAGATTCTACCAACTTAGGACAACTCATAGGGCAACATATTGTTTTTGTCAAAATTGCTCAAGCTCATTCAATTTGGTTGGGAATCATTGATGGACAGCAATATTCAAAACTTGTTTGATTTTCAAGAAAATTGAAGTCAGGACTGAGACTAGACCGATACGGTCCTAGGAATATCTATATCCTGCATGATTTTGTGCTAGAATTGGTCCTGCATGAATTGATATATCCTGCAGAAATATCAAAATCCTGCAGGATTCTGTTCTGCAGGATTCATGCTGGGATTTACTTGGCCCTGCAGGAATTGCCATATCCTGCAGGAATATCAAAATTATTCCGGTTTCGGTCCTGCAGGAATTGTCATGGTCCTACAGGAATTGCTAGAGGAATTGTTCTGCAGGATTCGTGCTGGGATTTAGTTGGTCTTGCAGGAATATCAACATCCTGCAGGTTTTGGTCCTGCAGGATTCCTGAAGGAATTGTCATGTTTGTGCAGGATTTCTGCAGCACTAGTCATCGTGGACGTTTTCTGCAGGATTTTGTCAAGCCTACAGGATTCCTGCAGGACACCTGCACAATTCCTTCACAAAGGTTTGAATTCCTGCAGGATTCCTGTAGGACTTTTTTGTTAAACGCTCACCCATCCATCCCGATGAAGCACCTTTTGTTTTAGCCTAAGTAACCTTCTATCTCATGTAACCATATCAAACATAACACATCATACTCATTTGATTGTCCTGAATGTATGTTTACTATATTACGTCTAGTCTATGAGACTTGGGGGATTCAGAACAGTAATATGTTAGCTCATATGTTTTCACACAATACAGAGACAGTTGTGAGGAAACAAGTTTTATTACTTCTTTGCAGACTGTGCAATGTGCTTTACAGTAAAAAGTATAATTATTCAAAAGTATGAACATCATTAATAAAAATAGTCCCAACTGGAAAATGGCCACTGAAAAATGGTTGCCTTCATATAGTGGAAAAATTTACAATTACTGATGACATATTTATTAACTGTTATTACCATCTTACAGCAGCAGTGAAATCTAAGTACCATTAAAAACTAGCCTTTACTAAGGTGTGGAATATTTTCATTATTGAGTAAACATTGAGTGTAAATTGTTGGGATGACTCAATTCTTAACATTGAAATCAGCCTGAAAGTATGTGGCTGAGCTCTTTTTTTTAGCAGTAAACTCAAAATAATTAATTATACAGCAAAACCGACCCTAATTCTATTGGTCTCCAGCACCATTTTAATCAAAATGTCAGAACAATATCAAGACAAATTATAAATGGCAGTTTCAACATTTTATATGAACTAATCCAGCGTTCGTGTTTCCCTTTCTATGCAGGAATTTGGGAAAAGCAGAATCTCAACATGCCCAGTTGGAATGCAGGAATGTGTGAATAAAGTGTCTGAGTCCTTAACTTTCACCCCAGAATGTCTTTCCCTTACAAACATTTCAAAAACTTAAAAATGGTAGAAAGGTCAACGTTCAAATGTGTATATTTGCAGGTTAAGTATCTGGGTGTGATTGTCAACACCACAAGGCTGTCAGTTTAGAAGTCCAACTTCATTGACAAAGACATCTGATCAAGAAGGCATGAAGAGTGTGTATATAGCATATGTGTTTGTGTATAGGAATTTGTTGGTGAAAATATGTATTTTTGCAGTGTGTTTGTGTTTAGGAATTTGTTGGTGAAAATATGTATTTTTGCAGTGTGTTTGTGTGCATGACATGTATGATCAGAATCTATGCTTTCTAGGAATGTTTTTTTGACTTTAGAAAAATGTCAAAGTTCTAAGACATTAAAATAGTTCAATAGGGCACTACCATCAAAGTGGGAAAAGAGCTATTAACAAATTCCAAAATCAGCTAAATGATTCGCTTCCTCTCCTCCTTTTCTCTCTCCATCTCTCTGTCAGTCAGCCTGTCCGTCGGTAGCAGGCGTCGTGGTAGGACGTTGCGTTGAGGACATTGAACATGTCTTTCCTGACGAAAGACAGGAAGTTACCCAGGGGGCATAGCGGTTGTGTGGCATGGCTGTCATGTGAGCGACAGAAGGTGGTATGGAATGTTACGTCCTCTCCGTTGTACAGAACCCTCACAAACATGTCCCCCCCGTTACCACCTTTTGACCTGTCCCCTTTCACCCCAGAAGCCTTATTCTGGCTCTGCCGTTGCCCCTTACGTTGTCCCTGCGTTGCGTGCGGACTCTTCCACAACTCAAACACAACCCTTGCTGCAAACCTCGGGAACAATGCCTCCTCCAAGCCCAGGGCGCTTAGTAACGGCGCCACGGTGACGTCGTGAGCCGAGGACAGGGTGAACACCTCCTCTCCTCCAGCGCGGGGTTTTCGGCCTGGAGCGTAGGCCTTGGCGACGCGCTCCAACCTGTTGGCGGTGCGGTTGAGGTAGGGGTGCGTGGCGAGCACGGCGTAGCAGCGATACAGTCCCACCCTCCTCCTGTCCACCTCATCCTCTAACTGCTGCCTCCGGATCACAGCGAACTGGGCCAGAGTCAGACAGCCCCCACTGCCGAGAGCACTTCCTGCTGCCACACAGGGGAAGGACAGGCCGTGGCACAGGTGGCACAGCAGAGAGTCTATAGGGTTGGCAGCTCTGAGCTGGCGCGGGGGCAGACCTAGCGTACGGGCCATGTCTGCGTAGGTCCTCTCCAGTTCAGTGTCTGCCACTCTAAGACGGTACTGTCTCCTCTGCTCCTCCTCCAGATAGCGGTTCCTAGCAGGACAGTCGCAGGCTGAGCCACAGAACAACGTGCTCCACTGGTGGTGGACTGTCAGACGGCTCCAGTCAAAGTCTGGCAGGAACCCATACAGAAGAGCCATCCCGCTCTGGAGGGTGCGGCTCCTGCCCGTAGTCTCCACCCACACTTGCTTGGTCGACCAATCGGGCGGGAGGAGTTTGTGGCGCTTGTAGGCTTGGCGAAGGAGCTGGCCATTGCGTAAATGCTGCACTACACCTAAAGAGGGGAAAGGCAGAGATTGGTTGCACATTTGAGATATAAAACCAGCCTGTTTGGGTGGTTCTTTACACATCTTTAATGTGATTGATTGGTTGGTTACCTGTCTGAGTGAGCTCGCCCATCTCACAAGCGCTGTGGTTAGGGAGACGGGGCAACGAGCTGAGAGTCCCCTCCCAGCGGCCATGCCCCCCCTGGGCCATGTGACCAATGAAAGATTTTAGCTGGGGGTGGGAGGGCTTCCTGGAAGGGGGGGAGAGATGAAGGGAGGGGGGGTAAGTGACATGATTAATATGTGACATGTGGAAGGAAAGAACCCTTCGTATGGGGTGAAAACTGGAGTTGAAGTAGTATGCAGTCTTGTACTGTTATGTCTCTACCACCAGGGAGCTGTCTAACACAACACTGACTGAGCCTAGTTCAATGTGCGGTAGATAGAGTATGAGGGCTATATAAACACAATCAGCAGAGACATGGCTACAGAGACAAGAGCATCATCTTTACCTCACAATGAGGTCAGTGTACAGTCAGGGCAGGGGATGATCAGTCAAAGATCTAAACGATTAGAGATGATAGAGGATTACAGTTTATTACATCAAATCTGGGATCTGCAGCTCAACCGCACCATAGTTTTACAGATTAAAGATTATTTATTGGTGGCAGAGGTTCAACGGTACACACAAGCACGCACACACACACATACATGAGCATGCACACACACACATACATGAGCATGCACACATACAATGTGGCACACATACACACAGGGACACTGGTTTCCATAGCAATCTAGTTCTGAGACATCATCCAAAACCACATCACATCCTATCATTAGTCTCAGATTCGACAAGGTTTGTCATGATTGGTTGAAACATTGACTCTAAATCTATGCCTTCCACCACAGAATAGTATTACATCATGAAATCCCGTTCACCAAGCAGCCCGTCTCTAATTAACGTTGGCCAGGCAGCTTCAGTCTCTAACTAACATTCGGCAGGCAGCTCCAGTCTCTAACTAATGTTTGCCAGGCAGCTCCAGTCTCTAACAAACATTCGGCAGGCAGCTCCAGTCTCTAACTAACGTTTCCCAGGCAGCTCCAGTCTCTAACTAACATTTGCCAGGCAGCTCCAGTCTCTAACTAACATTTGCCAGGCAGCTCCAGTCTCTAACTAACATTGGCCAGGCAGCTCCAGTCTCCAACTAACATTGGCCAGGCAGCTCCAGTCTCTAATTAACATTTGGCAGGCAGCTCCAGTCTCTAACTAACGTTTGCCAGGCAGCTCCAGTCTCTAACTAACGTTGGCCAGGCAGGTCCAGTCTCTAACTAACATTTGCCAGGCAGCTCCAGTCTCTAACTAACATTCGGCTGGCAGCTCCAGTCTCTAACTAACATTGGCCAGGCAGCTCCAGTCTCCAACTAACATTGGCCAGGCAGCTCCAGTCTCTAATTAACATTTGGCAGGCAGCTCCAGTCTCTAACTAACGTTTGCCAGGCAGCTCCAGTCTCTAACTAACGTTGGCCAGGCAGGTCCAGTCTCTAACAAACATTCGGCAGGCAGCTCCAGTCTCTAACTAACGTTTCCCAGGCAGCTCCAGTCTCTAACTAACATTTGCCAGGCAGCTCCAGTCTCTAACTAACATTTGCCAGGCAGCTCCAGTCTCTAACTAACATTGGCCAGGCAGCTCCAGTCTCCAACTAACATTGGCCAGGCAGCTCCAGTCTCTAATTAACATTTGGCAGGCAGCTCCAGTCTCTAACTAACATTTGCCAGGCAGCTCCAGTCTCTAACTAACGTTTGCCAGGCAGCTCCAGTCTCTAACTAACGTTGGCCAGGCAGGTCCAGTCTCTAACTAACATTTGCCAGGCAGCTCCAGTCTCTAACTAACGTTGGCCAGGCAGCTCCAGTCTCTAATTAACATTTGGCAGGCAGCTCCAGTCTCTAACTAATGTTGGCCAGGCAGCTCCAGTCTCTAATTAACATTTGCCAGGCAGCTCCAGTCTCTAACTAACGTTGGCCAGGCAGCTCCAGTCTCTAATTAAGATTTGGCAGGCAGCTCCAGTCTCTAACTAACATTGGCCAGGCAGCTCCAGTCTCCAACTAACGTTTGCCAGGCAGCTCCAGTCTCTAATTAACAAATTTTCAGGCAGCTCCAGTCTCTAACTAACGTTGGCCAGGCAGCTCCAGTCTCTAACTAATGTTTGCCAGGCAGCTCCAGTCTCTAACTAACGTTTGCCAGGCAGCTCCAGTCTCTAACTAATGTTGGCCAGGCAGCTCCAGTCTCTAACGTTGGCCAGGCAGCTCCAGTCTCTAATTAACATTGGCCAGGCAGCTCCAGTCTCTAACTAACGTTGGCCAGGCAGCTCCAGTCTCTAACTAACGTTGGCTAGGCAGCTCCAGTCTCTAATTAACGTTGGCCAGGCAGCTCCAGTCTCTAACTAACGTTTGCCAGGCAGCTCCAGTCTCTAACTAACGTTTGCCAGGCAGCTCCAGTCTCTAACTAACGTTTCCCAGGCAGCTTCAGTCTCTAACTAAAGGATCATGCATTATGCTGGTGTTAGATTTAACATTCTTCTATTCTATTGACTTGCTCACTCAATATCTATCTCACTGGTGGTCAAATCCCTTTGAATTGTCAAGCAAGACAGAGCAGGAAAGGGAAAGAAAGAGAGAGAAAAAGAGAGACAGAGTGAGAGTGAGAGAGAGAGAGGCAGGCTAAAGAGGGGGAATAGTTTCCAGCTGGAGAGACCGCAGACAGACAGAGACAGTGGGTCGACTTGGCATGCCAGTGACAGCTATGGGGAATTACATGCACAGACACACACAGACACACACAGACACACACTCCAACAGTCCCCTAGGATCCTGCCTATAACCCATATGCTAGTGCAGAATAGATCGCCATAATTACACACTGGTCAAAATAAAAACAGACCCAGATTGTAGACCTTTATAAATAAGACCTTTATAAATGTAAATCTCTCTCTCCCAAGCACACACACATAATCCACACACATCCCAGAGAAAAAACAGCCTGCTCAAACACATGTCTGCTATATCTATTGAGGGAACTTGGAATGTGGTGTCAGGAAAACAACCTCTCACTCAACGTCAACAAAACAAAGGAGATGATCATGGACTTCAGGAAACAGCAGAGGGAGCACCCTCCTATCCACCACGAAGGGACAGCAGTGGAGAACGTGGAAAGTTTTAAGTTACTCGGAGTACACATCACAGACAAACTGAAATGGTCCACCAACACAGACAGTGTGATAAAGACGGAGGAGGCTGAAGAAATTTGGCTTGTCACCTAAAACCCTGACAAACTTTTACAGCCTGTTGGGCTGTATCGCCGCCGGGTACAGCAACTGCACCGCCCTCAACCGCAAGGCTCTCCAGACGGTGGTGCGGTCTGCAGAACGCAATACCGGGGGCAAATTACCTGCCCTCCAGGACACCTACAGCACCCGATGTCACAGGAAGGCAAAAAAAGCATCAAGGACAACAACCACCCGAGCCGGTGAGGTGAGATAAGGGAGGTAAAGGCAAAAACGGCCATGGTGGCGAAGTAAATACAATATAGCAAGTAAAACACTGGAATGGTAGATTTGCAGTGGAAGAAAGTGCAAAGTAGAAATATAAATAATGGGGTGCAAAGGAGCAAAATAAATAAATACAGTAGGGGAAGAGGTAGTTGTTTGGGCTAAATTATAGATGGGCTATGTACAGGTGCAGTAATCTGTGAGCTGCTCTGACAGCTGGTGCTTAAAGCTAGTGAGGGAGATAAGTGTTTCCAATTTTAGAGATTTTTGTAGTTCGTTCCAGTCATTGGCAGCAAAGAACTGGAAGGAGAGGCGGCCGAAGGAGGAATTGGCTTTGGGGGTGACCAGAGAGATATACCTGCTGGAGCGCGTGCTACAGGTGGGTGCTGCTATGGTGACCAGCGAACTGAGATAAGGGGGAACTTTACCTAGCAGGGTCTTGTAGATGACCTGGAGCCAGTGGGTTTGGCGACGAGTATGAAGCGAGGGCAAGCCAACGAGAGCGTACAGGTCACAGTGATGGGTAGTATATAGGGCTTTGGTGACAAAACGGATGGCACTGTGATAGACTGCATCCAATTAATTGAGTAGGGTATTGGAGGCTATTTTGTAAATGACATCGCCAAAGTCGAGGATCGGTAGGATGGTCAGTTTTAGAGAGGGTATGTTTGGCAGCATGAGTGAAAGATGCTTTGTTGCGAAATAGGAAGCCAATTCTAGATTTAACTTTGGATTGGAGATGTTTGATGTGAGTCTGGAAGGAGAGTTTACAGTCTAACCAGACACCTAGGTATTTGTAGTTGTCCACATATTCTAAGTCAGAACCGTCCAGAGTAGTGATGCTGGACGGGCGGGCAGGTGCAGGCAGCGATCGATTGAAGAGCATGCATTTAGTTTTACTTATATTTAAGAGCAGTTGGAGGCCACGGAAGGAGAGTTGTATGGCATTGAAGCTCGTCTGGAGGGTAGTTAACACAGTGTCCAAAGAAGGGCCAGAAGTATGCAGAATGGTGTTGTCTGCGTAGAGGTGGATCAGAGACTCACCAGCAGCAAGAGCGACATCATTGATATATACAGAGAAAAGAGTCGGCCCAAGAATTGAACCCTGTGGCACCCCCATAGAGACTGCCAGAGGCCCGGACAACAGGCCCTCCGATTTGACACACTGAACTCTATCAGAGAAGTAGTTGGTGAACCAGACAAGGCAATCATTTGAGAAACCAAGGCTATTGAGTCTGCCGATGAGGATTTGGTGATTGAGTCGAAAGCCTTGGCCAGGTCAATGAATACGACTGCACAGTATTGTTTCTTATCGATGGCGGTTAAGATATCGTTTAGGACCTTGAGCATGGCTGAGGTGCACCCATGACCAGCTCTGAAACCAGATTGCATAGAGAAGGTAAGGTGGGATTCGAAATGGTCGGTAATCTGTTTGTTGACTTGGCTTTTGAAGACTTTAGAAAGGCAGGGTAGGATAGATATAGGTCTGTAGCAGTTTGGGTCAAGACTGTCCCCCCCTGCAGCTGCTTTCCAATCTTTGGGAATCTTAGACGACACGAAAGAGAGATTGAACAGGCTAGTAATAGGGGTTGCGACAATTTCGTCAGATCATTTTAGAAAGAAAGGGTCCAAATTGTCTAGCCCGGCTGATTTGTAGGGGTCCAGATTTTGCAGCTCTTTCAGAACATCAGCTGACTGGATTTGGGAGAAGGAGAAATGGGGAAGGCTTGGGCGAGTTGCTGTGGGGGGTGCAGTGCTGTTGACCGGGGTAGGGGTAGCCAGGTGGAAAGCATGGCCAGCCGTAGAAAAATGCTTATTGAAATTCTCAATTATAGTGGGCTTATCGGTGGTGACAGAGTTTCCTATCCTCAGTGCAGTGGGCAGCTGGGAGGAGGTGCTCTTATTCTCCAAGGACTTTACAGTGTCCCAGAACTTTTTTGAGTTTGTGTTGTAGGAAGTAAATTTCTGCTTGAAAAAGCTAGCCTTTGCTTTTCTACCTGCCTGTGTATATTGGTTTCTAACTTCCCTGAAAGTTACATATCACGGGGGCTGTTTGATGCTAATGCAGAACGCCACAGGATGTTTTTGTGTTGGTTAAGGGCAGTGAGGTCTGGAGAGAACCAAGAGCTATATCTGTTCCTGGTTCTAAATTTCTTGAATGGGGCATGCTTATTTAAGATGGTGAGGAAGGCATTTAAAAAAAATAACCAGGCATCCTCTACTGATGAGGTCAATATCCTTCCAGGATACCCGGGCCAGGTCGATTAGTAAGGCCTGCTCGCTGAAGTGTTTCAGGGAGCGTTTGACAGTGATGAGTGGAGGTCGTTTGACCGCTGACCCATTACGGATGCAGGCAATGAGGCAGTGATCGCTAAGATCTTGGTTGAAAACGGCAGAGTTGTATTTAGAGGGCAAGTTGGTTAGGATGATATCTATGAGGGTGCCCGTGTTTACGGCTTTGGGGTGGTACCTGGTAGGTTCATTGATAATTTGTGTGAGATTGAGGGCATCAAGCTTAGATTGTAGGGAGGCTGGGGTGTTAAGCATGTCCCAGTTTAGGTCACCTAGCAGCACGAGCTCTGAAGATAGATGGGGGGCAATCAGTTCACATATGGTGTCCAGAGCACAGCTGGGGGCAGAGGGTGGTCTATAGCAGGCGGCAACGGTGAGAGACTTGTTTTTAGAATGGTGGATTTTTAAAAGTAGAAGTTCAAATTGTTTGGGTACAGACCTGGATAGTAGGACAGAACTCTGCAGGCTATCTCTGCAGTAGATTGCAACACCGCCCCCTTTGGCCGTTCTATCTTGTCTGAAAATGTTGTAGTTAGGGATGGAGATCTCAGAGTTTTTGGTGGTCTTCCTAAGCCAGGATTCAGACACGGCTAGGACATCCGGGTTGGCAGAGTGTGCTAAAGCAGTGAATAAAACAAACTTAGGGAGGAGGCTTCTAATGTTAACATGCATGAAACCAAGGCTATTACGGTTACAGAAGTCATCAAAAGAGAGTGCCTGGGGAATAGGAGTGGAGCTAGGCACTGCAGGGCCTGTATTCACCTCTACATCGCCAGAGGAACAGAGGAGGGCTGGGATAAGGGTACGGCGACAAGCTATGAGAATTGGTCGTCTAGGACGTCCGGAACAGAGAGCAAAAAGAGCAGGTTTTTGGGGGCGATAAAATAGCTTCAAGGTATAATGTACAGACAAAGGTATTTGTAGGACGTGAATACAGTGGAGGTAAACCTAGACATTGAGTGATGATGAGAGAGATATTGTCTCTAGAAACATCATTGAAACCAGGTGATGTCATCGCATGTGTGGGTGGTGGAACTGAAGGGTTGGATAAGGTATAAGGAGCAGGGCTAGAGGCTCTACAGTGAAATAACCCAATAAACACTAACCAGAACAGAAATGGACAAGGCATATTGACATTAAGGAGAGGCATGCTTAGCTGAGTGATCATAAGGGTCCAGTGAGTAGTGAGGTTGGTTGGGGTCACGGCGATTCAGACAGCTAGCCGGGCCATGGGTAGCAAGTTGGCAGAAGATGGTCTGTTTTTAGCCACCTCGTGCGTTTCCGTCGGTAGATTAGTGGGGTTCCGTGTGGTAGAGGGGACCAATCCAATTGGCAAAATAGTTATAATTATAGTGGCCCAAGAAAATTGGCCGATCGACCTATTCAGATAGCAGCCGATAAGACAGCTAACGATTAGCTGGCCGCAGATGGGCGTTCAGGTTACGTCGCGACGGAGGGGCCAGTAATGATCAATTAGCCTTTTAAAATGATAAATTTGGATTAGCTAACACAATATGTCATTGGAAGACAGGAGTGATGGTTGCTGATAATGAGCCTCTATATGCCTATGTAGATATTCCACTAAGAATCAGCCGTTTCCAGCTACAATAGTCATTTTCAACATTAACAATGTCTACACTGTATTTCTGATCAATTTGATGTTATTTTAATGGACAAAAAAATGTGATTTTCTTTCAAAAACAAGGACATTTCTAAGTGACCCCAAACCTTTGAACGGTGGTGTATATGTACAAATTCTTATTCCTCCCTTTAGATTTGTGTGTATTAGGTAGTTGTTGGGGAATTGTTAGACATTACTGCACTGTCAGAACTAGAACCACAAGCATTTCGCTACACTCACATTAACATCTGCTAACCATGTGTATGTGACCAATAAAATTTGATTTGATTTATTGCAGCTCCAGCAAAACAAAGATCTTCTCTCAGGAGGTCCACATTTCAACCTCCCCAAGTCTACCTTCATCCCTCACTCTCTCTCTCTCTATGTCTCACAATCTTGTTTTCTCTCCGTGGATCCTTTCCACTCTCTCCGCTTGGCTGTGTCGCCTTGCATCTATCATTTCTCTCTCTCTCCTCCCTCTCTCCCTCGCTCCTTTCAGCTCTAACTTGGAGTGGAATGTCGGTGCTGAGAGCCAGATGGCATTGAATACTGGTCAGAGAGAGGGAGAGAGAGGTGCACTGGGGGAAAGAGGGAGAGAGAGAGACAAGGCAGAGAGAGAGAGTTGCACTGTGGGAAAGAGGGAGAGAGACAGAAAGGCAGAGAGAGAGAGGTGCACTGTGGGAAAGAGGGAGAGAGACAGAAAGGCAGAGAGAGAGAGGTGCACTGGGGGAAAGAGGGAGAGAGACAGAAAGGCAGAGAGAGAGGTGCACTGTGGGAAAGAAAGAGAGAGACAGAAAGGCAGAGAGAGAGAGGTGCACTGTGGGAAAGAGAGAAAGAGACAGAAAGGCAGAGAGAGAGAGGTGCACTGTGGGAAAGAGGGAGAGAGACAGAAAGGCAGAGAGAGAGGTGCACTGTGGGAAAGAGGGAGCGAGACAGAAAGGCAGAGAGAGAGAGGTGCACTGGGGAAAAGAGGGCGAGAGACAGAAATGCAGAGAGAGAGGTGCACTGTGGGAAAGAGGGAGAGAGACAGAAAGGCAGAGAGAGAGAGGTGCACTGTGGGAAAGAGGGAGAGAGACAGAAAGGCAGAGAGAGAGAGGTGCACTGTGGGAAAGAGGGAGAGAGACAGAAAGGCAGAGAGAGAGAGGTGCACTGTGGGAAAGAGGGAGAGAGACAGAAAGGCAGAGAGAGAGAGGTGCACTGGGGGAAAGAGGGAGAGAGACAGAAAGGCAGAGAGAGAGAGGTGCACTGTGGGAAAAAGGGAGAGAGACGGAAAGGCAGAGAGAGAGAGGTGCACTGTGGGGAAAAAGGGAGAGAGACAGAAAGGCAGAGAGAGAGAGGTGCACTGTGGGAAAGAGGGAGAGAGACAGAAAGGCAGAGAGAGAGAGGTGCACTGTGGGAAAGAGGGAGAGAGACAGAAAGGCAGAGAGAGAGAGGTGCACTGTGGGAAAAAGGGAGAGAGACAGAAAGGCAGAGAGAGAGAGGTGCACTGTGGGGAAAAAGGGAGAGAGACAGAAAGGCAGAGAGAGAGAGAGAGAGAGGTGCACTGTGGGAAAAAGGGAGAGAGACAGAAAGGCAGAGAGAGAGAGAGAGGTGCACTGTGGGAAAAAGGGAGAGAGACAGAAAGGCAGAGAGAGAGAGCGAGTACAGACACAAACTCAGAATGCATGAGCGCTCATGTGGGTTTGAGTCACAGGAGGCTGCTGAGGGGAGGACGGCTCATAATAATGTCCAGAACAGAGTAAATGGAATGGCATCAAACACATGGAAACCTTGTGTTTGATGTATTTGATACCATTCCACTGATTCCCCTCCAGCCATTACCACGAGCCCGTCCTCCCCAATTAAGGTGCCACCAACCTCCTGTGATTTAGGTTATGCCTTTTTGTGACATGCCAAACATTAGTGAAGATGTGTAATTATCTTCTAGCCAAAGTTTGGCTTCATAGCAGACATTCACCAGTCCTCTCAGCTCTGTGAAGGCCAGGCCCAGTGGTCACAGATGACTCAGATTACTGACTCTTCCTCTGCAAGACCCATCAGCTCAGAATGAAATGCCCATGTTGAATTTGCAAATGGCCAGAGACTAAGATATCCCAAAAAGAGGATTGGGGAGGAATTTATCAGCCATCTGTTTAGAATGACATGTCAAGATCCAAGGTTATGCAAGTCACCGGGGATCACTCTGTTGTGCCAATCAAAGTAGATAGAACCCAAGTGCCCTCACACACACAAACACTCTCTCACACACACACTCTTTTCACACACACTTTTGACTGAGGGAAGCCAAGTCTGAAAGACCTCTTCCTGCCCTGATCTTTGCTTTTGAGAATGTGCAGCAAGAGCCACAGCAATGACTTCCCGTTCTATAAATAATATCTTATCAGAAACTGCCATCTGCATGATGAGAGGCAGAGCAGAGCAGTGGGATGAGACAGGATGACAGATGAATGAGAGGGGGAGGTGAACACAAGAGACAGTTATACACAGAGACAGAAAAGGATATGAGAAGATGAGAACATGAAAAAGAGAGAGGATATCAAATATCAAAATGTGTGTGTGTGTGTGTGTGTGTGTGTGTGTGCGTGCATCCATCTGCACCAGAGAGTAGCAGCAGAACAGCAATCACAACACCACAGTGACAGTCTGGAGGGAAAACAAGTGGGAGAAAATGAGAGTGATAAAAGTCAAATGGAGAGACAGAATGACTGTTGGACAGTCAACATTGTCACACTTTGAAATAAGGAATGTCTCTGTGTTAGAGCTCAACGTGTAGTCGGATCACTCTGATGCTCCTAGGTGCCAGTGAAAGTGAACCTGTGGCCCCAGGCAGGACATGCACCTCCCTGACACTCTTGATAATTACCCAGCAGACAGGTCTCAGCTCTAACCCCGGAGGGAGCACGACATCTAACACAGTCAGACTGAACATCTTGTAGCTCCAAATCACACACTGCATAACCACGGCTAATCACTTTGACTAACAACAACAGCTCGTTTTCTCTTCTCACATTCCTCTCTTCTTCATAGCAATTATTGCTTAAGTTTCCCACCGACATGCTAACCAGAAACTCTTCAAAAGACTGGGGGGGTAAGAGAGGGGAGAGGGGTAATTTCACAAGACAAAGTGGTATCATTTTCTGGCTGCAGTCAAAACTGCATTTGATCTAATCTAATGGTCTAATGGTCTAATGATGTAATTATCTAATGATCAAATGATGTCATGGAAACTGTGGAGCTGGAGGGAATAGCTAACATTTACAGTAGACTCCAGTTGATTCAGGAGGCCATCTTTATTTAACAGAAGGCCTTAATGAATGAATAATGAACAATCGGAGACGAGAGACTATTTGTTGCATCATCATTGGATGTTCAGTCAGTGGGTATTGCTCTTACCTCTTTGGGGACAGGGTGCAGTCGATGGCAGGCCGCTTGGTTTTGGGGATGGCGTAAAGGGGGTAACGGTCGCCATGGCGAATCATCACCTGGACAGACAGCAGCTTGTAGTCCACAGGGCTGTGTCCTGGGAGGGGAGAGAACCACACATTCATCCTCACCATCATCACCATCACCATCACCATCATCACCACTATCACCATCAACATCACCGTCATCATCAACATCACCATCAACATCATCACCACCATCACTATCACTATCACCATCATCACCATCAACCCCATCATCATCATCAACATCATCACCACTGTCATGACTGTCCTGATCAGGTCAGGGTACAGGAGACCACCACCCTACAGATTATCTCCCAAACCCCCAACAGAGGAGGAGAGATCTAGGGGTCTGAAGATGTGGGGGTTTTATGACACCTCACGCCCATAATAAAACTTAGGCCACAGAGAAATTCCTTTGTCCTAACAATGGAGAACTGGCCTCAGAACATTAAACATGCAATAAAGGGACTTTGGAACAATGGTTTCCGTCAGCCACAATGGTGGTTATGACGAAAAGTGGAATATTAAAATGTATGTAACTTTTGTATTTGTTTTTAAAGGTTAAGAGATGACGTTATTATGAAAACATTGTACCTTTAAGAGTTTTCCCAGTATATGCCTGATGTTTATACATTGTACGCTGTTTGGAAAATATCCAAATCAAACAGAATGTTTTGGTAAAGATGAAATGTGAAGTTAGTGTCTAAAATCGGATTTTTAGCCAAATCTAAGCCTTGCCCCTTTACTTGGTCCGCCCAGAGAATTGCCCTAAAGGCGGTTACACCCACTTCTGACCCGAGGGTATAAGACAGGAGAGTGAAGAATTAACATAGGAGACTATTGACCCCAAGCTGCAGCTAAGGTCTAACAAAGTCGACGAACCCCAAAACGAAACACAAGGTTGAAGACAAAGAAATATTTTTCTACACGAGCTACGGACGAGTAGCTGTGTCTAAGCGGGTGAATTCAAGCCGAACCACCCAGCCTCCACTCTCCATTGAATCGTGGTATCGACACCATTCGAGCCGAAGCTGTGAGCTCTGAGCTACAGAGCTGTCTGTCCTCAGAAGACCCCTTTCCGATCAAGGGTGAGGATCAGACCACTTAGCCAAGAAGGACACTGACATCGTGAGGACAACCAGAGAGTTGCGCCGGAGAACTGCGTCATTTAGAAGCCTAAACGACCCACGCGGAGCTTCCCACCTGAGAACTCCAACACGTAATTACATCATTATATTCTGACCCATAAGAGCGGCAGTTCGGGGCAAGGCTAATTTTAAATAAGCATGGCTGACAAATGAACCCAAATGTATATTTCTCTCGTGTACTTCCTTTATTTCTCTCTCTTTAAAATCCCCATTTTGGGTAACAAGCGCCATAGTGTGTTGGCCCGTTATACTAAGTCCTAATCAATAGCTAGACTGTGTTTTGTGTATGTGTATTTTTATCATCATTTTAGCTTGCTAGTAAATAAATAATCAACTAAGATTGGTGTGGTAAATTCAGTGGTAAAGCCCGGGTCCGTGCAGATTCCCGGATTATACGACGTTCAGATTATGAGGCTGTAGAGGAAATTGATTAATTTAGCGACTGTTGTAATCGATATTCTGATATCCTTTGAGTTAATTTGGGAAATAGAAACTCAATCAAAACAATGTTCCCATGGTGCCCCAGGTTAATGAGTTAATAATTGCTTGATTCATTGCTTAATTCATTTAATCACGCAATTATAAACCGTTAATCATTCGATGAGCAGCAGTCGTCACATTAACTAATACAACGTCACGACACCACCATCACTATCACCATCATCACCATCATCATCACCACCATCATCAGCATCATCACCACCATCATCACCATCAACCCCATCATCATCATCATCACCACCATCATGAACATCAACATCACCACCATCATGACCATCATCATCAAGATCATCACCACCATCAACACCACCATCACCAACACCACCATCACCACCATCATCATCAACATCATCACCATCAACACCACCATCATCATCATCACCACCATCATCATCACCACCATCATTACCACCATCACCACCATCATCACTACCATCATCACCATCAACATCATCACCATCATCATCAACATCATCACCACCATCACTATCACCATCATCACATCAACCCCATCATCATCATCATCATCATCATAATCACCACCATCACCATCAACCCCATCATCATCACCACCATCATCAGCATTATCACCACCATCATCACCATCAACCCCATCATCATCATCATCACCACCATCAACCCCATCATCATCACCACCATCAACATCATCACCATCATCACCATCATGAACATCAACATCACCACCATCATGACCATCATCATCAACATCATCACCACCATCAACAACACCACAATCACCACCATCATCATCACCACCATCATCATCACCATCAACATCATCACCATCAACACCACCATCATCATCATCACCACCATCATCATCACCACCATCATTACCACCATCATCAACATCATCACCATCATCATCATCACCCCCACCATCATCACTACCATCATCACCATCATCATCACCACCACCATCATCATCATCATAGAAGTAGTAGTGGTTGTAGCTGTCATAGTAAGGCTAGTTACGGTAGTAATAGTGATGATTTATAATAAAATACATTCTTGGCTTGTTCTTGGTGTATTACACCAACACAACATCAGAGGAAGTGGTTTACAGATAACCTTGTAGTAGTATGTGATACAAGTAACTCCAATCCTTATTGATATAAAGTGTTGCTGTCAAGAGTTTGTGAGAGTGCATGGTTTGAATAAAGACTATAGTACTGTGTTGACTATAGTACTGTATCCTCTCTATCCTCTAACCCTGACCCTCTATCCTCTAACCCTGACCCTCTATCCTCTAACCCTCTATCCTCTATCCTCTAACCCTGACCCTCTATCCTATAACCCTGACCCTCTATCCTATAACCATGACCCTCTATCCTCTAACCATGACCCTCTATCCTCTAACCCTGACCCTCTATCCTATAACCATGACCCTCTATCCTCTATCCTCTAACCATGACCCTCTATCCTCTATCCTCTAACCCTTTATCCTCTATCCTCTAACCCTGACCCTCTATCCCTCTATCCTCTATCCTCTAACCATGACCCTCTATCCTCTATCCTCTAACCATGACCCTCTATCCTCTATCCTCTAACCCTTTATCCTCTATCCTCTAACCCTGACCCTCTATCCCTCTATCCTCTATCCTCTAACCATGACCCTCTATCCTCTATCCTCTAACCATGACCCTCTATCCTCTATCCTCTAACCCTTTATCCTCTATCCTCTAACCATGACCCTTTATCCTCTATCCTCTAACCATGACCCTCTATCCTCTATCCTCTAACCCTTTATCCTCTATCCTCTAACCCTGACCCTTTATCCTCTATCCTCTAACCATGACCCTCTATCCTCTATCCTCTAACCCTTTATCCTCTATCCTCTAACCCTTTATCCTCTATCCTCTAACCCTAACCCTTTATCCTCTATCCTCTAACCATGACCCTTTATCCTCTATCCTCTAACCATGACCCTCTATCCTCTCTATCCTCTAACCCTGACCCTCTATCCTCTCTATCTAGTTAACCATGACCCTTTATCCTCTATCCTCTAACCATGACCCTTTATCCTCTATCCTCTAACCATGACCCTCTATCCTCTCTATCCTCTAACCATGACCCTCTATCCTCTCTATCCTCTAACCCTGACCCTTTATCCTCTCTATCCTCTAACCATGACCCTTTATCCTCTATCCTCTAACCATGACCCTCTATCCTCTCTATCCTCTAACCCTGATCCTCTATCCTCTCTATCCTCTAACCCTGACCCTTTATCCTCTCTATCCTCTAACCATGACCCTCTATCCTCTCTATCCTCTAACCATGACCCTCTATCCTCTCTATCCTCTAACCCTGACCCTCTATCCTCTATCCTCTAACCCTTTATCCTCTCTATCCTCTAACCCTGACCCTCTATCCTCTAACCATGACCCTCTATCCTCTCTATCCTCTAACCTGGACCCTTTATCCTCTCTATCCTCTAACCTGGACACTTTATCCTCTCTATCCTCTAACCCTGACCCTCTATCCTCTCTATCCTCTAACCTGGACACTTTATCCTCTCTATCCTCTAACCCTGACCCTCTATCCTCTCTATCCTCTAACCCTGACCCTCTATCCTCTCTATCTAGTTAACCATGACCCTCTATCATCTCTATCCTCTAACCTGGACCCTTTATCCTCTCTATCCTCTAACCTGACCCTCTATCCTCTCTATCCTCTAACCATGACCCTTTATCCTCTCTATCCTCTAACCTGGACACTTTATCCTCTCTATCCTCTAACCATGACCCTCTATCATCTCTATCCTCTAACCATGACACTTTATCCTCTCTATCCTCTAACCATGACCCTTTATCCTCTCTATCCTCTAACCATGACCCTTTATCCTCTCTATCCTCTAACCTGGACCCTTTATCCTCTCTATCCTCTAACCATGACCCTCTATCCTCTCTATCCTCTAACCATGACCCTCTATCCTCTCTATCCTCTAACCCTGACCCTCTATCCTCTCTATCCTCTAACCATGACCCTCTATCCTCTCTATCCTCTAACCCTGACCCTCTATCCTCTCTATCTAGTTAACCATGACCCTCTATCATCTCTATCCTCTAACCTGGACCCTTTATCCTCTCTATCCTCTAACCCTGACCCTCTATCCTCTCTATCCTCTAACCATGACCCTTTATCCTCTCTATCCTCTAACCTGGACACTTTATCCTCTCTATCCTCTAACCATGACCCTCTATCCTCTCTATCCTCTAACCATGACCCTCTATCCTCTCTATCCTCTAACCCTGACCCTCTATCCTCTCTATCCTCTAACCATGACCCTCTATCCTCTCTATCCTCTAACCATGACCCTCTATCCTCTCTATCCTCTAACCCTGACCCTCTATCCTCTCTATCTAGTTAACCATGACCGTATCAACCAAAATATGTCTATGTGCCCTTGAGCAAGACACTTAACCCTACTTTTATCCAGGGGTACTGTACTACTATGGCTGACTCTGTAAAACAACACATTTCACTGTAACCTAAACCAACCCCATTCCGTATAATGTGCACAACCTTGACATTCAAACAAGGCTGCAAAGAAAACTAATGGGACTGTAGCGACTGTGTTGACTTCAAAATCTGGGGTGTGAACTATGTTTCTATTCAAGAGTTGTTCGACATTGTAATGGCTCTATAGTATTGGAGAAAAGTAGAGAAAACTGATCCTCCGTTACATCGTGACGTGTCATACCGTAACGTACAGCATAAAGCAACTATTTCTGTCTTACAATCTCTCTCCACCAGGTGTAGCACTTCTCTCATCGTTTAAAAACAAGAAAGGGACAGTGACGGGGGTAAGGGGGGATACCTAGTCATTTTTTGCGTCATCACTGCAAGCGATCCTGACTCTCAAAAAACAATGTTTACGTCTGAAGATCACTTTAGCACCGCCCTAAAAATCTGATTCAAATTCGACACAAACCTTCAAATAGGTATGTAATGACACATTATATAAACTCTTTAGTGTTTTATTTACATTTTAGAGGCGATAAGGTGATAAGTTGGACAGATTGAGTGAAAAAAAGCCGTTTCCCCACACGACATCTCTCATTCTCACTATCACGCATTAGTTTCGCTTCCCCACCCACCATTTTTAAAAAGACCCAACGGAGCTCATTGCCTTCTTGAATCATGTAGAAACGGGGAGCGTGGAGGTCACGTTATGGATTTTGTTGGAAAGGGGAGAAATTGTGCTTTACAATGGTATTGACATTACAGTTGATCTGGAAGTATTACGGTTTTTGGGCGCTAAAATAAGGTCAATTGTACGGACCAAGGCGATGTACAAAAGTGAGTGAGTTTACGTTACCTATCCAGTGTATGGGACAATAAAACGTTATTTTTTTATTAACCCTCTCTATACTCTAGCTAACCATGACCCAACACCAGTCTATCAATTCTCTTTACATGACACAACACATCTAAATGTTGTGTATTTCTCCACATGGCTAAGCCTTCCTTGTTAGTGACTGACTGACTCCATTTGGTTCTGTTCTAAACCCTGAGCTTTGACCTGTGTTCACTGATTGGTTGAGCAAATGGCTAACACGCTAGCAGACTGCAGAGGACTGAAACATTGCTTTCTTCCCACTTACCAATGGAACAGCAGATTAGATTGTGTGTGCGTGTGTGTGTGTCTCACCCTCCCAGGCCTGTTCAGAGCGGTTGGGGGTGTTGCAGTAGCCATAAGCCTCAGAGATGGGGTCTGGATCAGGATCCTCTGTGTGGGGGACAGGGATCACTCTCTTCCTGCTCTTCCCCTGGCCCTGAACTTGACCCTGGGAGGGGCGCTCCTCACCCATGGGCGTAGTGGGGATTAGGTGCACTGGAGATAGAGGAGAAAGGGGGGGGGGTCAATTCCTCAATGTTCAAGAGATTGTCAGGAAGAGAGAGACTGAATGAAAGAGCAGAAGAGTGATTGAGTGAGAGAGAAGTATAGCGAGAGAGAGAGAAAGAGAGAGAATGCGAGAGAGGGAGGAAAGTTAGCAAAGAAACAACACCAAAGAAGACCTAACCATAGCAACAAACACCACTGACATCCATTGCTCAAAGGACTCTCTTGTATAAAGGTCTATAACATCTATTAGCCCCAGCCTCCCCTCAGCCCAGCCCTAGCCCAGCCTCAGCCCAGTCTTAGGCCCAGCCTCCCCTCAGCTCAGCCCTAGCCCAGCCTCAGCCCAGTCTTAGGCCCAGCCTCCCCTCAGCCCTAGCCCAGCCTCAGCCCAGTCTTAGGCCCAGCCTCCCCTCAGCCCAGCCCTAGCCCAGACTCAGCCCAGTCTTAAGCCCAGCCTCCCCTCAGCTCAGCCCTAGCCCAGCCTCAGCCTCAGCCCAGGCTTAGGCCCAGCCTCCCCTCAGCCCTTGCCACAGCCCAGCCTCTGCCCAGCCTCCCTTCAGCCCAGCCTTAGCCCAGCCTCCCCTCAGCCCAGCCTCAGCCCAGCTCATTTACATGTGAACAGCAGCAGAACCCTGTACAGAACCCCCTAACCACTACCACAGGGTTGCCTTGACAACCATTAACCTGTGACCCCTTGGCCAGGCGGCCCAATGGGAGAGAGCGGTGTGGGAACCACTGCAGTTCCATTCAGAAACACAGGATCCTGGGAATACCCACTACCACACACACACACATACACACACACACACACACACACACACACACACACACACACACACACACACACACACAAAACCTGGTTGTCCTGAAGCTGGGCAGTGGAGTAGGTAAATATTACATCACTTTGCAAAGAGAGACAGAACAAGACGCTTTCTAATCATCAAGGAGAGAGGCCCTTTCATTCCTATGACAACCTTTAAATAATCTCTCCCCAACAGACACACACACATACACTTGTACAGGAACATAGAAACACACACACACACACACACAGGCTCACATAACTCTCACCCTCTCATAGTCAAGCACACACACAGAGTTTCACCAACTCCCCCCTCCAAGCTCCAGCTGAGATCATAAAGTCAACAGTGTTGCTGGACAGAATTGCTGGGTGTTGGGAATGGCTGGGGAGGTAGGGGGTAGTGGTAGGAGGTAAGGGTGGGAGGTAGGGAGTAAGGGTAGGAAGGTAGGGGTAGGAAGGTATGGGTAGGAGATAAAGGTAGGACGTAGGAAGGTAGGTAGTAGTGGGTAGGAAGAAATAGGTACGAGGTAAGGGTAGGAGGTAGGAAGGTAGGGGTTAGGAGGTAAGGTTAGGAGGTAGGAAGGTAGGGAGTAGTGGGTAGGAAGATATAGGTACGAGGAAAGGGTAGGAGATAGGAAGGTAGGGGGTAGGAGGTGAGGTTAGGAGGTAGAAAGGTAGGGAGTAGTGGGTAGGAGGTAACGGTGGGAGATGGGGGGTAGGGAGTTGGGTTGGACCTCTTTCAGACTTCCTGAACACAGCAGACAGAGAGAGCAGAGGATGGAGACTAGTGCTGGAGATAGACGTTGGAGGCAGGGAATGACCTAACTGGTATTTCACTTCCTGTCATAAAATTTTTACATCATGTTTTACTATCTTACTAATAACTAACAGACTGTAGAAACACCACAGGCCTAGATCCAGCATTGGTCACACACCACCCTGAGATGATAAAGTTACTGTGGTAAAGTTCCATTGGTTATTAGATTTCTTTAGAAACAGACTACAGAGGAATTAGCCTAAATACAAACCACACTATCTTAAAGTGAGGGTATCCACATTAACCCACACTCCCCATGTGAGAGCTATTGATATGTTGAATGTACCGAGCTGTCTGATTGGTCTACTCAGCTCAGACACCCATGCATACCCCACAAGACATGCCACCAGAGGTCTCTTCAATGTCCCCAAGTCCATAACAGCCATGACTACAAGGAACTCTATTCTACATCAGGTAACTGATGCAAGCAGAAGAATCAGATTTAAAAAAATAGATAAAAGTACATCTTTGAAGCAACACAAACATAAGCACAGACACATGCATACAAACACACAATAACATACACACTATACACACACATACAAATGGATTTTATTCTGTAGATATGTGATTGTAGAGTAGGGGCCTGAGGGCACACACTTAAGGTGTTGGAAATGTATTGTAATGTTTAATAAATTGTATAACTGCCTTAATTTTGCTGGATCGCAGGAAGAGTAGCTAGAGCAGCTAATGGGGATCCATAATAAATACAAATACAAAATTCCACCTCCGGGGTACAGCAAAGCCACAGAGTGGAGTGGAAACGGGAAAGACATTTGAAGGTACAAAAACAGTGTAACCATGACCAGCTAAACTTGACATTTAGAATTATATCGCATACGTAGAAATCTAATCCTCTGGTAAAACTCTTGGTCATAGATTAAGGTTAGAATGTTATAAGCAAAAGTTCACATCAGTCAGTTAACACCGGTCAGTTAGCATCAGTATAGATGGTGAGTTAGCATCAGTATAGATGGTGAGTTAGCATCAGTATAGATGGTCAGTTAGCATCAGTATAGATGGTCAGTTAGCAGCAGTATAGATGGTCAGTTAGCATCAGTATAGATGGTCAGTTAACATCCGTATAGATGGTGAGTTAGCATCAGTATAGACGGTGAGTTAGCATCAGTATAGACGGTGAGTTAGCATCAGTATAGACGGTGAGTTAGCATCAGTATAGATGGTCAGTTAGCATCAGTATAGATGGTCAGTTAGCATCAGTATAGATGGTCAGTTAACATCCGTATAGATGGTGAGTTAGCATCAGTATAGACGGTGAGTTAGCATCAGTATAGACGGTGAGTTAGCATCAGTATAGACGGTGAGTTAGCATCAGTATAGACGGTCAGTTAACATCTGTATAGACGGTGAGAAAGCCTCAGTATAGATGGTGAATAAGCATCAGTATAGATGGTCAGTTAGCATCAGTATAGATGGTCAGTTAACATCCATATAGATGGTGAGTTAGCATCAGTATAGATGGTGAGTTAGCATCAGTATAGATGGTGAGTTAGCATCAGTATAGATGGTGAGTTAGCATCAGTATAGACGGTGAGTTAGCATCAGTATAAATGGTGAGTTAGCATCAGTATAGATGGTGAGTGAGCATTAGTATAGACAGTCAGTTAACATCAGTATACATGGTGAGTTAGCATCAGTATAGATGGTGAGTTAACATCAATTAACATCCGTATAGATGGTGAGAAAGCATCAGTATAGATGGTGAGTTAGCATCAGTATAGATGGTCAGTTAGCATCAGTATAGATGGTCAGTTAGCATCAGTATAGATGGTGAGTTAGCATCAGTATAGATGGTCAGTTAGCATCAGTATAGATGGTCAGTTAGCATCAGTATAGATGGTGAGTTAGCATCAGTATAGATGGTGAGTTAGCATCAGTATAGACGGTCAGTTAACATCAGTATAGATGGTGAGTTAGCATCAGTATAGATGGTGAGTTAGCATCAGTATAGATGGTGAGTTAGCATCAGTATAGACGGTCAGTTAGCATCAGTATAGATGGTGAGTTAGCATCAGTATAGATGGTCAGTTAGCATCAGTATAGATGGTGAGTTAGCATCAGTATAGATGGTGAGTTAGCATCAGTATAGATGGTCAGAAAGCATCAGTATAGATGGTGAGTTAACATCAGTATAGATGGTCAGTTAACATCAGTATAGATGGTGAGTTAGCATCAGTATAGATGGTCAGTTAACATCAGTATAGATGGTGAGTTAACATCAGTATAGATGGTGAGTTAGCATCAGTATAGATGGTCAGTTAGCATTAGTATAGATGGTGAGTTAACATCAGTATAGATGGTGAGTTGGCATCAGTATAGACGGTCAGTTAGCATCAGTATAGATGGTGAGTTAGCATCAGTATAGATGGTGAGTTAGCATCAGTATAGATGGTGAGTTAACATCAGTATAGATGGTGAGTTGGCATCAGTATAGACGGTCAGTTAACATCAGTATAGATGGTGAGATAGCATCAGTATAGATGGTGAGTTAGCATCAGTATAGATGGTGAGTTAACATCAGTATAGATGGTCAGTTAACATCAGTATAGATGGTAAGAAAGCATCAGTATAGATGGTGAGTTAGCATCAGTATAGATGGTGAGTTAGCATCAGTATAGATGGTGAGTTAGCATCAGTATAGATGGTGAGTTAGCATCAGTATAGATGTTGAGTTAACATCAGTATAGATGGTGAGTTGGCATCAGTATAGATGGTCAGTTAACATCAGTATAGATGGTAAGAAAGCATCAGTATAGATGGTGAGTTAGCATCAGTATAGATGGTGAGTTAGCATCAGTATAGATGGTGAGTTAGCATCAGTATAGATGGTGAGTTAGCATCAGTATAGATGGTGAGTTAGCATCAGTATAGATGGTGAGTTAGCATCAGTATAGATGTTGAGTTAGCATCAGTATAGATGGTCAGTTAACATCCATATAGATGGTAAGAAAGCATCAGTTATAGATGGTGAGTTAACATCAGTATAGATGGTGAGTTAACATCAGTATAGATGGTGAGTTAGCATCAGTATAGATGGTCAGTTAACATCAGTATAGATGGTGAGTTAACATCAGTATAGATGGTGAGTTAGCATCAGTATAGATGGTCAGTTAGCATTAGTATAGATGGTGAGTTAACATCAGTATAGATGGTGAGTTGGCATCAGTATAGATGGTCAGTTAACATCAGTATAGATGGTGAGTTAGCATCAGTATAGATGTTGAGTTAGCATCAGTATAGACGGTCAGTTAACATCCATATAGATGGGGAGTTAGCATCAGTATAGATGTTGAGTTAGCATCAGTATAGACGGTCAGTTAACATCCATATAGATGGGGAGTTAGCATCAGTATAGACAGTCAGTTAACATCCATAGAGATGGGGAGTTAGCATCAGTATAGACGGTCAGTTAGCATCAGTATAGACAGTCAGTTAACATCCGTATAGATGGTGAGTTAGCATAAGTATAGACGATCAGTTAGCATCAGTATAGACTCACCGGTCAGTTAGCTAGCATCAGTATAGACTCACCGGTGAAGAGGAAGAGGAGGATGAGGTGTGTGTGAGCGAAGGAGAGCATTCTGAGATCTGCTCACTGGATAGAGGGCCAGACACACACTGGAACCCATTCACTGAACTGGTCCCCCTCTCCCCGCACACACACTCACCGACAAACACACACACTGGAACCCATTCACTGAACTGGTCCCCCTCTCCCCGCACACACACTCACTGACAAACACACACACGCCTGCGTACTAGGCAGACCCAAGGCCCAATTGGAGGCCTGCTCACTGCCCTGGTCTGCCACAGTCGCCCACACAAAGGGCCTTTTGTAACAGACAACAGACTACCTCAGACTAGGAGCACACACACAGAAGAAACACACACATACACACACTGAAGAAACACACGCACGCACGCACGCACACACACACACACACACACTGAAGAAACACGCACGCACACACACACACACACACAGAAGAGAAGAAACACACACACAAGCCACACAAGCCCAGGGCATCAACGCCAACTCGCACACCCGCAAACACACAATTGTTTACATGCCTGGAGCATGAAGACACACACACACATGAACACACACACACACATAAACACAGGGCATACTACCAAAGCAATACACATGCAAGCCTAAGGCATCTTCCTACAGTTCACACACAACATCAATGGGCCAGGTCTACGCAACAACTAGCTGGCCTTAAGAAACGTACAGCAGAGCCAGTAATTAGGGGTTTAGCAGGTAGTTCTGACTGTATGCATTGGCTGAGAGTTGAAAAAGGTAAACCCATTACACTGATGAGGGCTTCTTTCCAGCCTTACGCCTCAGTGTTTTACACCGCCTGTACTGTGGTAAAGAGTCAGCTGCTACAGTAAACCTTAAACACAGGATGGACCACGACGGCTCTTCCTCCCTCCATCTCTCCCACCAGAGAATTAAAACAGGTCCACAACAAATACCACACACTACTGTCACGACCAATACCCCACACTACTGTCACGACCAATACCCCACACTACTGTCACGACCAATACCCCACACTACTGTCACGACCAATACCACACACTACTGTCACGACCAATACCCCACACTACTGTCACGACCAATACCCCACACTACTGTCACGACCAATACCCCACACTACTGTCACGACCAATACCACACACTACTGTCACGACCAATACCCCACACTACTGTCACGACCAATACCACACACTACTGTCACGACCAATACCCCACACTACTGTCACGACCAATACCCCACACTACTGTCACGACCAATACCCCACACTACTGTCACGACCAATACCCCACACTACTGTCACGACCAATACCCCACACTACTGTCACGACCAATACCCCACACTACTGTCACGACCAATACCCCACACTACTGTCACGACCAATACCACACACTACTGTCCCGACCAATACCCCACACTACTGTCACGACCAATACCCCACACTACTGTCACGACCAATACCCCACACTACTGTCACGACCAATACCACACACTACTGTCACGACCAATACCCCACACTACTGTCACGACCAATACCCCACACTACTGTCACGACCAATACCCCACACTACTGTCACGACCAATACCCCACACTACTGTCACGACCAATACCCCACACTACTGTCACGACCAATACCCCACACTACTGTCACGACCAATACCCCACACTACTGTCACGACCAATACCCCACACTACTGTCACGACCAATACCCCACACTACTGTCACGACCAATACCTCACACTACTGTCCCGACCAATACCCACACTACTGTCACGACCAATACCCCACACTACTGTCACGACCAATACCCCACACTACTGTCACGACCAATACCACACACTACTGTCACGACCAATACCCCACACTACTGTCACGACCAATACCACACACTACTGTCACGACCAATACCACACACTACTGTCCCGACCAATACCCCACACTACTGTCACGACCAATACCACACACTACTGTCCCGACCAATACCCCACACTACTGTCACGACCAATACCACACAGTACTGTCACGACCAATACCCCACACTACTGTCACGACCAATACCCCACACTACTGTCACGACCAATACCCCACACTACTGCAACGACCAATACCCCACACTACTGTCACGACCAACACCCCACACTACTGTCACGACCAATACCCCACACTACTGTCCCACACTACTGTCACGACCAATACCACACACTACTGTCACGACCAATACCCCACACTACTGTCACGACCAATACCCCACACTACTGTCACGACCAATACCACACACTACTGTCACGACCAATACCCCACACTACTGTCACGACCAATACCACACACTACTGTCACGACCAATAAAACACACTATCAATTAATTGCAGTCATTCTTGCACCACGCGATCAATTATCAGTTCTAAACATGTATGATATGTCTGTCTGCCTCTACTCCCGTGGTCTATCTGTCTGTCTGCCTCTACTCCCCATGGTCTATCTGTCTGTCTGCCTCTACTCCCCGTGGTCTATTTGTCTGTCTGCCTCTACTCCCCGTGGTCTATCTGTCTGTCTGCCTCTACTCCCCGTGGTCTATCTATCTGTCTGTCTGTCTCTACTCCCCGTGGTCTATCTGTCTGTCTGCCTCTACTCCCCGTGGTCTGTCTGTCTGTCTGCTTCTACTCCCCGTGGTCTATCTGTCTGTCTGTCTGTACTCCCCGTGGTCTGTCTGTCTCTACTCCCCGTGGTCTATCTGTCTGTCTGTCTCTACTCCCCGTGGTCTATCTGTCTGTCTGTCTCTACTCCCCGTGGTCTATCTGTCTGTCTGCCTCTACTCCCCGTGGTCTATCTGTCTGTCTGCCTCTACTCCCCGTGGTCTATCTGTCTGTCTGCCTCTAATCCCTGTGGTCTGTTTGTCTCCATGTCACTGACTCATAGCTATCCTCCAAAACACATCGCTGTTAGTTTGGCTTTCGTTCCTGTATTCTCTCTCTCCTTATTCCTTTCTCTCCCCCTCTCTCTATTACCTCTGATGTTATATCTCTCTTCATCTCTGTGGATTATTCTCTTCCTCTCTCTCTATTTCCACTGATGTTATATCTCTCTTCATCTCTGTGGATTATTCTCTCCCTCTCTCTATTTCCTCTGATGTTATATCTCTCTTCATCTCTGTGGATTATTCTCTTCCTCTCTCTATTTCCTCTGATGTTATATCTCTCTTCATCTCTGTGGATTATTCTCTTCCTCTCTCTATTTCCTCTGATGTTATATCTCTCTTCATCTCTGTGGATTATTCTCTTCCTCTCTCTATTTCCTCTGATGTTATATCTCTCTTCATCTCTGTGGATTATTCTCTCCCCTCTCTCTATTTCCTCTGATGTTATATCTCTCTTCATCTCTGTGGATTATTCTCTCCCCTCTCTATTTCCTCTGATGTTATATCTCTCTTCATCTCTGTGGATTATTCTCTTCCTCTCTCTATTTCCTCTGATGTTATATCTCTCTTCATCTCTGTGGATTATTCTCTCCCCTCTCTCTATTACCTCTGATGTTATATCTCTCTCCCTCTCCATTCTTCTCATTATATCCATGTATTTTCCTCCATCACGCTCTCTCTCTCTGCTCTCCTTTCATCTTTCTCTTCTTTCTTCCCTTCAATTCCTGTAGTCTATATTTTCCTGTATCGCTCTGTTGATGTTATTGCCTCCCCCTCTCTCCTCTTCCATTCCCTCTCCTGTCATCTCTCTCGGTCTCTCCTTTCCTTTATTCTATCTCTCTCGCCATATCTCTCCTCCTGTTTTCGTTTCCCTCCTTCTCCGTCCTCTGTTCCTCTAAGCTTCACACCTCTCTTACTGTGGGACTCCCGGTCGCTTGTCAAACAGGTGTCACGCCTCTGCTGCCATGGCGACCCCAGTCCAGATTTCAGAGAGGTCGTAGAGGCAGGCAGAGTGTCAGAGTCATGGCAAACCATCTGTTATTGCCTGTCTGGATCACACACCATAATCAATCAAGTTTCAGCAAACAAATTCAATACACTGGCTTGTTTTCCCAATGTTCAAAATAATCCGAAGGAAAAGAAAGATGGAGTGAGTGGGGGAGGGAGGGAGGGAGGGAAGGAAGGAAGGAGGGAGGAAGAGAGGAAAAGTGACAGAAGTAGCGTAAGAAAGAACAGACCAAAACAGGAAGATAACAGTCAGAGGCTGAAATAGAAAAAGAGAGAGATAACTTGAGCAGAAAACAGATAAGAGAGGGAGGGAAAGTGGAGGAGAAAGAAGGATGACAATCAACGGAACATGAAGTGCTGCTGTCCCACTGGGCCTTCCCCTGTAGTAGAGGATAATGACTTGCAGTCTGATGAATAAGTTATGACAGCCTCTCTCCAACACACAGACAACCTACCGATCACATGACAGGGAAGGAGAGGACGCTAACACACACCATACATTGGTTACATAAATCCCATGTTGCCTCAAGTGATCGAGAAATCAATCAAGAGTCAAGACACATTCTCAATGACAAATTAAGGAAACCATACGAGCCTAGGCATATGCATGTGTGTCGTGCACACGCATGCACGCACACACTCAACGGTAACAATTTACAGTGGGATTTCATTTAGCATAATCTTTTATTGCCTTTCGTCTTTGCTAAAGGAGAAGATTAGAGGGCAGAAGCAGAGAATGGTTTTAAGTAGTGCATTAAAAGTTACTTCAGCCTACAATCCCCCTCAGACAGACACACACCTCTGCTTTTGAGGGAGAGAGAGAGGGAGAGGAGTGATGGCAACAGGGTCACAGAGTTCACACATTCTCAATGCAGAGTTAAGACACACACTCACAGAATTGCAATCTCTTCTGGCGTCTGTAAAGACTTGAAGCAAGAGAGCAGGGTACAGAGAGAGAGAGAGAGAGAGAGAGAAAGGTATGCACTATACAGCATATTTCATACCCAACATAATCTGGGACTAGGATTTTTCATTCATATATGGATGCTATTTTTGCAGCTCAATAATATTCTCCAGTCTAGCCTTCTTTCTAATTATGTTATTTTCATATAAGAGCGAAAGGACTCTTCCATCCATCCACAGTAAGAGTCTTACGCATCAAATCGACTTGGCCTGTTTCCTTGTATTTATTACCATCGGGGACACTGAATTGTTTCTATGCACAGATGGGGCACAATGACCTAACGGTGGCAGAGGCCATTTTCTACCGACACATCATTGGGAGAACACTTAAGAGTATCTCAGGGCATCAGAGTGGATAGGACTGGTCTATATATAGAATGTCTCTAGAGGACCTGTCTTTGTTTCCATGTAAATGGGTCGCTTGGAGTGGAAAACACTAGTGGTCAGATATAATACACACACACACACACCGTGTGATCATACACAAACACACCTGGATATACACACCAAACAATCACACACAAATTCCAGCAACAAATAATGGCAGATGTAGACACTACAATACACTACACAAACACACAAACACATACACACACACACACACAGTTTACTTACAGAATTGGAGGCTGAGACTCACGATGGCCAGCACCGCCCCCACCACCACCAGGAGGATGAAGCGGTTCCGAGCCAGCATCCTGACAAGTGATTGGTCCGTCTCCCTGTCAGTCAACCACCCACACCTTGCCCCATTCCTGCTGTCTAAATTGACACAACGAAGACAACCAACATTATGAAACAAACATGCCTATAACAGCCTCTAAACCAATAGAAAGAAAAAACAATGAACCACACAAATGAAGTAAAGAAAGTAGCCAGCGGCAGTTTGTAGCATTTTCCACTACACATCCTGCCTTCTATGAATAGACCTATGAGAGAGCAGGGATATAGGAACAATCAGGGAGGGAAAGGCAGAAAGAACATGTAAAAAACCCACCATTTACGTCAGTTATACACAACGCAACCCTACTATTAGACAGACTAAAAATAAGAGCATGGCTAGATGAGGTAAAAAGGGTGCCTCAATCATTATCCTCAATCACCTCCCCTCAGAAACTGCCTACATGACTTGAGATGTTCTCTCAAAACATGTTCATGCAAATATGAAACAATTATAAGGTTTATAGTTGGACAAACTAAACTGTCTCAAAAATGTTTTTTTGCTTCTCAATGTATAAATGTTATTATATGTAGCTAACCTGTATGCATCTTAATGTGGTGACACTTCTGTGGAACTCCTGTAGTGATTAACGTTACTGAAACATTGTAGTAGGCTACCTGAGAGGAGATACTATTTCATGATGATTGCACTAATTAAAACAATGTTGAGGCTGCATTGTGACAGCTTGTCTGCTCGTCTCGGCTACAAAGCTATGCTGACCAGCTACAAGGGAAGGGATTATTTGTTAGCTAGCGAACTGGCTATCTAGATAACTTTCATATTGTTATATCTAACACATGCACTATAGAAGCATCAATGCTTCCGGTATAACATACATTTACAGCTTGTAAAGCTAAATATGTGGTAGTAAACTTGTCGGTTTTTTTGCAGAATCGAATGGTTTCGGTGAATTCGTAGCTACATTAATAACGACGTTATTACAAAACGCCAAGCCTTTGTTTACAATGTACCTATTCAGGACAAACTCGTGGGAAAATACGAAGTAGCTAAACTGCCGAATTAACATATTATCTCGGATAATCTTACCAAGTAGCGAGCCTCAATCAGACCTTGAGTCCACCCAGCGCCGTGCCGGCTTTCACTCCTCTGAACTCCCTATCGGTGTGGCTGTCCTGGGTCCTGCTTGCTGGCTCCACTTTGCTGTGCTAGCCTCCTACACCCCTTTTCATCTGCAACTGAAACGTAATGGCTCACTGCGCCGTCTCCTGGAAAACCTTCGCAATGCACCCCTCTACTTCTGTCTCGCATCTCACTATTCTGGTGTGAAACGTGGAGGATCGTCCTGTCATCACCATTATGCTATGGCCATCAACCGATATAATGTTGTGATAAAAGAAGTTATTCTAAACGATTGCATCAAAATAGGAATAATTTAGCAGAGAAACAGCTTGAAGGTTATTTTCCCCGGCCCATAGTTCTACGTATACTAGGCCTATAATCAGTAGATGCTTTTGACAGTGGTGGAAAAAGTACCCAAAAGTCATACTGTAGTAAAAGTAAAGATACCTTAGTAGAACAGGACTCAAGTGAAAGTGAGAGTCACCCTGTAAAATTCTACTTGAGTAAAAGTCTAAAAGTGTTTGGTTTTAAATAAACTTAAGTATCACAAGTAAAAGTATTAATAACTTCAAAATCCTTATATTATGCACATCAGACAGCACAATGTTTTTTTTTTTTACTTTACAGATAGCCAGGGGTACACTACAACACTGACATTTATTTACACATTTATAAGAGGCAGTAGGGATGACCAGGGATGTTCTCTTGATAAGTGTATGAATTGGACCATTTTCCTGTCAAAATGTAACAAGTACTTTTCGGTGTCAGGGAAAATGTAAAAAGTACATTATTTTCTTTAGGAATGTAGTGGAGTTGAAGTAAAAGTAGTCATAGATTTCAATAGTAAAGTAAAGTACAGATACCTAAAAAAAGACTTAAGTGGTACTTTAAAGTATTTTTAGTTAAGTACTTTACACCACTGGCTTTTGATGATGATGATGTAGAAGAGATGATCCCCTGGCCGATGAAGAAAGGAGTGAAGTGAGGACAGGTGAGAAGGGGTAGAAGAACAGCAGCAAGAACATCAAGGGTAGAAGATGAGAATATTGGGAAGTTGTTAGAAATGCACACACAGTCACACACAGACTAACAGAGAAAGAGAGAGAGAGAGAGAGAGAGAGAGAGAGAGAGAGAGAGCCAAAGGAACTGAATAATATTAAGAAATGCTATAGATTGAAGGAATGTAGTGTGGATATCTAGCAAAAAACAATTAGGCAACAATAAATTCAATCCCTTTGAGACAACTTCCTGGACAAAACGTTTCACTGTAATAGTGAAGGTGTAAACCTGGCAGTAAAAAACCTAAACAGTATATTTGACCTCTCAGCTTCCCTATCAAATATAAAAATTTCAAACAGAAATCTGAAGAAAATGAACAACAATGACAAAAGATTTTATGAAGAATGCAAAAACCTAAGAAAGAAATTGAGAAACCTATCCAACCAAAAACATAGAGACCCAGAAAACCTGAGTCTACGCCTTTACTATGGTGAATCACAAAAAAACACAGAAATAAACTGAGAAATCAGCTCAATGTAATTGAAGAATGCATAGAATCTAACCACTTCTGGGAAAATTGAAAAACACTAAACAAACAACAACACGAAGATGTTATCTATCCAAAATGGAGATGTATGGGTAAACCACTTCTCCAATCTTTTTGGCCCTATAACAAAGAACAAACAATAAAAACATATACATGATCAAATACAAATCTTAGAATCAACTATTTAAGACTACCAGAACCCACTGGATTCTCCAATTACATTGAATGAACTACAGGAAAAAATACAAACCCTCCAACCCAAAAAGGTCTGTGATGTTGATGGTATCCTCAATGAAATTATAAAATATACAGACAACAAATTCCAAATGGCTATACTTAAACTCATTAACATCCTCCTTAGCTCTGGCATCTTCCTCCATATTTGGAACCAAGGACTGATCACGCCAATCCACAAAAGTGGAGACAAATTTGACCCCAATAACTACCGCTGGGACATGCGTCAACAGCAACTTTGGGAAAATCCTCTGCATTATCATTAACAGCAGACTTGTACATTGCCTCAGTTAAAACAATGTGCTGAGCAAATGTCAAATTGGATTTTTACCAAATTACCATACGACAGACCACATATTCACCCTGCACACCCTAAATGACAAACTGACAAAACAAAACAAAGGCAAAGTCTTCTCATGCTTTGCTGATTTCAAAAAAGCCTTTGACTCAATTTGGCATGAGGGTCTGCTATAGAAATTGATGGAAAGTGGTGTTGGGGGAAAAACATATGACATTATAACATCCATGTATACAAACAATAGGCATGCGGTTAAAATTGACAAAAAACACATTTCTTTCCACAGGGCCGTGGGGTGAGACAGGGATGCAGCTTAAGCCTCACCTTCTTCAACATATACAGTTGAAGTCTGAAGTTTACATACACCTTAGCCAAATACATTTAAACTCAGTTTTTCACAGTTCCGGACATTTAATCATAGTAAAAATTCCCTGTCTTAGGTCAGTTAGGATCACCACTTTATTTTAAGAATGTGAAATGTCAGAATAATAGTTGGGAGAAATATTTAATTCAGCTTTTATTTATTTAATCACATTTCCAGTGGGTCAGAAGTTTACATACACTCAATTGTATTTGGTAGCATTGCCTTTAAATTGTTTAACTTGGGTCAAACGTTCGGGTAGCCATCCACAAGCTTCCCACAATAAGTTGGGTAAATTTTGGCCCATTCCTCCTAACTGAGCTGGTGTAACTGAGTCAGGTTTGAAGGCCTCCTTGCTCGCACATGCTTTTCAGTTCTGCCCACAAATGTTCTATAGGATTGAGGTCAGTGATTTGGGGATGGCCACTCCAATACCTTGACTTTGTTGTCCTTAAGCCATTTTGCCACAACCTTGGAAGTATGCTCGGGGTCATTGTCCATTTGGAAGACCCATTTGCGACCAAGCTTTAACTTCCTGACTGATGTCTTGAGATGTTGCTTCAATATATCCACATAATTTTCCATCCTCATGATGCCATCTATTTTGTGAAGTGCACCAGGCCCTCCTGCAGCAAAGCACCCCCACAACATGATGCTGCCACCCCCGTGCTTCACGGTTGGGATGGTGTTCTTTGGCTTGCAAGCATCCCCCTTTTTCCTCCAAACATAACGATGGTCATTATGGCCAAACAGTTCTATTTTTGTTTCATCAGACCAGAGGACATTTTTCCAAAAAGTATGTTCTTTGTCCCCATGTGCAGTTGCAAACCATAGTCTGGCTTTTTTATGGCAGTTTTGGAGCAGTGGCTTCTTCCTTGCGGAGCGGCCTTTCAGGTTATGTTGATATAGGACTCGTTTTACTGTGGATATAGATACTTTTGTACCTGTTTCCTCCAGTATCTTCACAATGTCCTTTGCTGTTGTTCTGGGATTGATTTGCACTTTTTGCACCAAAGTACGTTCATCTCTAGGAGACAGAACATGTCTCCTTCCTGAGCGGTATGATGGCTGAGTGGTCCCATGGTGTTTATACTTGTGTACTATTGTTTGTACAGATGAATGTGGTACCTTCAGGCCTTTGGAAATTGATCCCAAGAATGAACCAGACTTGTGGAGGTCTACATATTTTTTTCTGAGGTCTTAGCTGATTTTTTTGATTTCCCAATCAAATCAAAATCAAATCAAAATCAAATTTATTTATATAGCCCTTCGTACATCAGCTGAAATCTCAAAGTGCTGTACAGAAACCCAGCCTAAAACCCCAAACAGCAAGCAATGCATGTGAAAGAAGCACGGTGGCTGGGAAAAACTCCCTAGGAAAAACTCCTGAGAAAGGCCAAAAACCTAGGAAGAAACCTAGAGAGGAACCAGGCTATGAGGGGTGGCCAGTCCTCTTCTGGCTGTGCCGGGTGGATATTATAACAGAACATGGTCAAGATGTTAAAATGTTCGTAAATGACCAGCATGGTCAAATAATAATAATCATAGTAATTGTCGAGGGTGCAACAAGCACGTCCGGTGAACAGGTCAGGGTTCCGTAGCCGCAGGCAGAACAGTTGAAACTGGAGCAGCAGCATGGCCAGGTGGACTGGGGACAGCAAGGAGTCATCATGCCAGGTAGTCCTGAGGCATGGTCCTAGGGCTCAGGTCCTCCGAGAGAAAGAAAGAGAGAAAGAGAGAATTAGAGAGAGCATATTTACATTCACACAGGACACCGAATAAGACAAGAGAATACTCCAGATGTAACAGACTGACCCTAGCCCCCCGACACATAAACTACTGCAGCATAAATACTGGAGGCTGAGACAGGAGGGATCAGAAGACACTGTGGCCCCATCCGATGATACCCCCGGACAGGGCCAAACAGGCAGGATATAACCCCACCCACTTTGCCAAAGCACAGCCCCCACACCACTAGAGGGATATCTACAACCACCAACTTACCGTCCGAAGACAAGGCCGAGTATAGCCCACAAAGATCTCCGCCACGGCACAACCCAAGGGGGGGCGCCAACCCAGACAGGAAGACCACGTCAGTGGCTCAACCTACTCAAGTGACGCACCCCTCCCATGGACGGCATGGAAGAACACCAGTAAGTCAGTGACTCAGCCCCTGTAAAAGGGTTAGAGGCAGAGAATCCCAGTGGGAAGAGGGGAACCGACAAGGCAGAGACAGCAAGGGCGGTTCGTTGCTCCAGCCTTTCCGTTCACCTTCACACTCCTGGGCCAGACTATACTTAATCATAGGACCTACTGAAGAGATAAGTCTTCAGTAAAGACTTAAAGGTTGAGACTGAGTCTGCGTCTCTCACATGGGTAGGCAGACCATTCCATAAAAATGGAGCTCTATAGGAGAAAGCCCTACCTCCAGCCGTTTGCTTAGAAATTCTAGGGACAATTAGGAGGCCTGCGTCTTGTGACCGTAGCGTACGTGTAGGTATGTACGGCAGGACCAAATCGGAAAGATAGGTAGGAGCAAGCCCATGTAATGCTTTGTAGGTTAGCAGTAAAACCTTGAAATCAGCCCTTGCCTTAACAGGAAGCCAGTGTAGGGAGGCTAGCACTGGAGTAATATGATCAAATTTTTTGGTTCTAGTCAGGATTCTAGCAGCCGTATTTAGCACTAACTGAAGTTTGTTTAGTGCTTTATCCGGGTAGCCGGAAAGTAGAGCATTGCAGTAGTCGAGCCTAGAAGTAACAAAAGCATGGATTAATTTTTCTGCGTCATTTTTGGACAGAAAGTTTCTGATTTTTGCAATGTTACGTAGATGGAAAAAAGCTGTCCTTGAAGCAGTCTTGATATGTTCTTCAAAAGAGAGATCAGGGTCCAGAGTAACGCCGAGGTCCTTCACAGTTTTATTTGAGACGACTGTACAACCATCCAGATTAATTGTCAGATTCAACAGAAGATCTCTTTGTTTCTTGGGACCTAGGACAAGCATCTCTGTTTTGTCCGAGTTTAAAAGTAGAAAATTTGCAGCCATCCACTTCCTTATGTCTGAAACACAGGCTTCTAGCGAGGGCAATTTTGGGGCTTCACCATGTGTCGTCCGCATAGCAGTGAAATTTAACATTATGTTTTCGAATGACATCCCCAAGAGGTAAAATATATAGTGAAAACAATAGTGGTCCTAGAACGGAACCTTGAGGAACACCGAAATTTACAATTGATTTGTCAGAGGACGAACCATTCACAGAGACAAACTGATATCTTTCCGACAGATAAGATCTAAACCAGGCCAGAACTTGTCCATGTAGACCAATTTGGGTTTCCAATCTCTCCAAAAGAATGTGGTGATCGATGGTATCAAAAGCGCCACTAAGATCTAGGAGCATGAGGACAGATGCAGAGCCTCGGTCTGACGTCATTAAAAGGTCATTTACCACCTTCACAAGTGCAGTCTCAGTGCTATGATGGGGTCTAAAACCAGACTGAAGCGTTTCGTATACATTGTTTGTCTTCAGGAAGGCAGTGAGTTGCTGCGCAACAACTTTTTCAAAAATGTTTGAGAGGAATGGAAGATTCGATATAGGCCGATAGTTTTTTATAATTTCTGGGTCAAGATTCGGCTTTTTGAAGAGAGGCTTTATTACTGCCACTTTTAGTGAGCTTGGTACACATCCGGTGGATAGAGAGCCGTTTATTATGTTCAACATAGGAGGGCCAAGCACAGGAAGCAGCTCTTTCAGTAGTTTAGTTGGAATAGGGTCCAGTATGCAGCTTGAGGGTTTGGAGGCCATGATTATTTTCATCATTATGTCAAGAGATATAGTACTAAAACACTTTAGTATCTCCCTTGATCCTAGGTCCTGGCAGAGTTGTGCAGACTCAGGACAATGGAGCCCTGGAGGAATACCCAGATTTAAAGAGGAGTCCGTAATTTGCTTTCTAATGATCATGATCTTTTCCTCAAAGAAGTTCATAAATTTATTACTGCTGAAGTGAAAGCCATCCTCCATTTGCGAATGCTGCTTTTTAGTTAGCTTTGCGACAGTGTCAAAAAGAAATTTCGGATTGTTCTTATTTTCCTCAATTAAGTTGGAAAAATAGGATGATCGTGCAGCAGTGAGGGCTCTTCGATACTGCACGGTACTGTCTTTCCAAGCTAGTCGGAAGACTTCCAGTTTAGTGTGGCGCCATTTCCGTTCCAATTTTCTGGAAGCTTGCTTCAGAGCTCGTGTATTTTCTGTATACCAGGGAGCTAGTTTCTTATGACAGATGTTTTTAATTTTTAGGGGTGCAACTGCATCTAGGGTATTGCGCAAGGTTAAATTGAGTTCCTCGGTTAGGTGGTTAACTGATTCTTGTCCTCTGACGTCCTTGGGTAGGCAGAGGGAGTCTGGAAGGGCATCAAGGAATCTTTGGGTTGTCTGAGAATTTATAGCACGACTTTTAATCTTCCTTGGTTGGGGTCTGAGCAGATTATTTGTTGCAATTGTAAACGCAATAAAATGGTGGTCCGATAAACATTAAGATCCACAACATTTATTCCATGGGACAAAACTAGGTCCAGAGTATGACTGTGGCAGTGAGTAGGTCCAGAGACATGTTGGACAAAACCCACTGAGTCGATGATGGCTCCGAAAGCCTTTTGGAGTGGGTCTGTGGACTTTTCCATGTGAATGTTAAAGTCACCAAAAATTAGAATATTATCTGCTATGACTACAAGATCCGATAGGAATTCAGGGAACTCAGTAAGGAACACTGCATATGGCCCAGGAGGCCTGTAAACAGTAGCTATAAAAAGTGATTGAGTAGGCTGCATAGATTTCATGACTAGAAGCTCAAAAGACGAAAACGTCATTGTTTTTTTTTTGTAAATTGAAATTTGCTATCGTAAATGTTAGCAACACCTCCGCCTTTGCCGGATGCACGGGGGGTATGGTCACTAGTGTAACCAGGGGGTGAGGCCTCATTTAACACAGTAAATTCATCAGGCTTAAGCCATGTTTCAGTCAGGCCAATCACATCAAGATTATGATCAGTGATTAGTTCATTGACTATAACTGCCTTGGAAGTGAGGGATCTAACATTAAGTAACCCAATTTTGAGATGTGAAGTATCACAATCTCTTTCAATAACGGCAGGAATGGAGGAGGTCTTTATACTAGTAAGATTACTGAAGCGAACACCGCCATTTTTAATTTTGCCCAACCTAGATCGAGGCACAGACACGGTCTCAATGGGGAAAGCTGAGCTGACTACGCTAACTGTGCTAGTGGCAGACTCCACTAAGCTGGCAGGCTGGCTAACAGCCTGTTGCCTGGCCTGCACCCTATTTCATTGTGGAGCTAGAGGAGTTAGAGCCCTGTCTATGTTCGTAGATAAGATGAGAGCACCCCTCCAGCTAGGATGGAGTCCGTCACTCCTCAGCAGGCCAGGCTTGGTCCTGTTTGTGGGTGAATCCCAGAAAGAGGGCCAGTTATCTACAAATTCTATCTTTTGGGAGGGGCAGAAAACAGTTTTCATCCAGCGATTGAGTTGTCAGACTCTGCTGTAGAGCTCATCACTCCCCCTAACTGGGAGGGGGCCAGAGACAATTAATCGATGCCGACACATCTTTCTAGCTGATTTACACGCTGAAGCTATGTTGCGCTTGGTGACCTCTGACTGTTTCATCCTAACATCGTTGGTGCCGACGTGGATAACAATATCTCTATACTCTCTACACTCGCCAGTTTTAGCTTTAGCCAGCACCGTCTTTAGATTAGCCTTAACGTCGGTAGCCCTGCCCCCTGGTAAACAGTGTATGATCGCTGGATGATTCGTTTTAAGTCTAATACTGCGGGTAATGGAGTCGCCAATGACTAGGGTTTTCAATTTGTCAGAGCTAATGGTGGGAGCCGTCGGCGTCTCAGACCCCACAACGGGAGGAGCAGAGACCAGAGAAGTCTCGGCCTCCGACTCCGACTCGCTTAACGGGGAGAACCGGTTGAAAGTTTCTGTCGGCTGAATAAGCGACACCGGTTGAGCATTCCTACAGCGTTTCCCTCCAGACGCCATGAGAAAGATGTCCGGCTGCGGGGACCGTGCGAGGGGGTTTATACTAACGTTACTATCTGTACTTGCTGGTGGCACAGACGCTGTTTCATCCTTTCCTACACTGAAATGACCCTTGCCTAACGATTGCGTCTGAAGCTGGGCTTGCAGCACAGCTATCCTTGCCGTAAGGCGATCGTTCTCCTGTATATTATGAGTACAACGACTGCAATTAGAAGGCATCATGTTAATGTTACTTAGCTTCGGCTGTTTGAAGTCCTGACGAACCATGTCCAGATAAAACCTCCGGGGTAGGAAAGTTGAATAAAAAAAAGTTGAGTGAGGGAAAAAGTAAAAATATACGGTAATTAAAAAGTAAAAACCGTCAGGTAGCAAAGTAAAAACGGCAACAAATGATGTCAAGCAAAGGGGCACTGAGTTTGAAGGTAGGCCTTTGAAGGTAGGCCTATAGGTGCAACTCCAATTGACTCAAATGATGTCAACTAGCCTATCAGATGCTTCTAAAGCCATGACATCATGTTCTGGAATTTGCAAAGCTGTTTAAAGGCACAGACAACTTAGTGTATTCAAACTTCTGACCCACTGGAATTGTGATACAATGCATTATAAGTGAAATAATCTGTCTGTAAACAATTGTTGGAAAAATGACTTGTGTCATGCACAAAGTAGATATTCTAACCGACTTGCCAAAACTATATTTTGTTACCAAGAAATTTGTGGAGTGGTTGAAAAACGAGTTTTAATGACTCCAACCTAAGTGTTTGTAAACTTCTGACTTCAACTGTATATCAATAAAATGGCGAGGGCACTAGAACAGTCTGCAGCACCCGGCCTCACCCTACTAGAATCTGAAGTCAAATGTCTAGTGTTATCAAACAACAATGTCTGATAACACTAGGCCTGTTTCACTGAACCACCTCATGCATATCATGTTGGTCATCTCATTGCTGGTTATAGTATAAAATATTGCACATTTTTTATTTATTTCTTGCTGTTTTTATCGTGTGATTTGACCTGCCCATCCATTTGACCTGGTAGGACCCCTAACTAAGGAGCATCCCTGCAGTCCCGTGGATCTCAGATGGCCCCTCGTGGGCCCCTTCCTGTGTCCTGGGGACAGGGTACAGAGTGCAGCAAGCAGGTCTCTGATTATTGATGATTGAATCAGGCGTTGGTTCAGTGGAGGCTCCCAGGCTGTCCTGGGCTGGCCTGTCTCAAATGCCTGGGTCTGTTCCTGCAGTAATATCTGAAGGTATGACAGTCACATGAGCCAGGTTGCCTGCTAAACGTGCCTCCACTTAGAGAGGCCTCTTCCACAGGCCCATACGGCAATAAGAGTCATGGGATGGGGAGGGTGTGTATGATTGGAAGTAGTGTGTGTGTTTCTTATATAGGCCTAGTCAGTATCCAATACTTGTTTTAATTGAGAATATATCTGCATCATGACACGGATGTTTAGTTTTATGACTGGTGTCACACTGTTTGTATTATGCACTGCAAAAAATGTTGATCTTTTGGATTTGTATTTATTATGGATCCCAATTAGTTCCTGCCAAGGCAGCAGCTACTCTTCCCATGGTCCAAACACACCAAAGCACCCACATTACATATAAAACAACAGATAAAACAGTGAACTATGTTTGTACTGAATGAGCTAAAGATAAAACAGTACATCATATAACATCCCTACACCACCACATATCCACAACACAAAATGTTCAATACCACTATACAACAATATCACAATGTGTCTGTACCATTGTGTGTGTCTCTTCACAGTCCCCGTTGTTCAATAAGATGTATTTTTACTTTTTAAATCTACTGCTTGCATCAGTTACCTGATGTGGAATAGAGTTCCATGCAGTCATGGCTCTATGTAGTATTGTGCATCTCCCATAGTCTGTTCTGGACTTGGGGACTGTGCAGAGACCTCTGGTGACATGTCTTGTGGGGTATGCATTGGTGTCCGAGCTGTGTGCTAGTATTTTAAACAGACAGCTCATTACATTCACCTCTTACAAAAACAACTAACGATGAAGTCAATCTCTCTTCCACTGTGAGCCATGAGAGATTGACATGCATGTCATTAACGTTGGCTCTCCGTGTACTTTTAAGGGCCAGCCGTTCAGCCCTGTTCTGAGCCAACTTCAATTTTCCTAATTCCCTCTTTGTGGCACCTGACCACACTACTGAACAGTAGTCTAGGTGCAACAAAACCAGGGCCTGTAGGACCTTTCCTCGTTGATAGTGTTGTTAAGAAGGCAGAGTAACGCTTTATTATGGACAGCTGCCCTGGGGAATTCCTGATTCTACCTGGATTATGTTTGAGAGGCTTCCATTAAAGAACACCCTCTGTGTTCTGTTAGACAAGTAACTCTTTATCCACATAATAGCCGGTGGTGTAAAGCCATAACACACACGTTTTTCCAGCAGCAGACTATGATTGATAATGTCAAAAGCTCCACTGAAATCTAACAAGACAGCCCCCCCAATCATTTGATCATCTATTTCTCTCAGCCAATCATCAGTCATTTGTGTAAGTACTGTGGTTGTTGAGTGTCCTTCCCTATAAGCGTGCTGAAAGTCTGTTGTCAATTTGTTTACTGTGAAATAGCGTTGTTTCTGGTCAAACACAATTTTTCCAGAAGTTTACTAAGGTTTGGTAACAGGCTGATTGGTCTGCTATTTGAGTCAGTAAAGGGGGCTTTACTATTCTTGGGTAGCGGAATGACTTTAGCTTCCCTCCAGGCCTGAGGGCACACACTCTCTAGTAGGCTTAGATTGAAGATGTGGCAAATAGGAGTGGCAATATCACCTGCTATTATCCTCAGTCATTTTCCATCCAGATTGTCAGACCCCGGTGGCTTGTCATTGTTGATAGGCAACAATACTTTTTTCACCTCCTTCCACGCTGACTTTACAGAATTCAAAAGTACAATTCTTGTCTTTCATAATTTGGTCAGATATACTTAGATGTGCAGTGTCAGCATTTGTTGCTGGCATGTCATCCCTATGTTTGCTTATCTTGCCAATGAAAAACTCAAAGTAGTTGACAATATCAGTGGGTTTTGTGATAAATGAGCCATCTGATTCAATGAACGATGGAGCCGAGTTGGCTTTCTTTCCCAAAATGTCATTGAAGGTGCTCCAAAGCTTTTTACTATCATTAATCTTTGTTTCATAGTATAGTTTATTTGTATTTTTATTTAGTTTAGTCACAAGATTTCTTAATTTGCAGTACGTTTGCCAATCAGTTGGGCTGCCAGACCTATTTTCCATTCCTTTTGCCTCATCCCTCTCAACCATACCATTTTTAAATTCCTCATCAATCCAAGGGGATTTAACAGTTCTCCCAGTCATTTTCTTAATGGGTCCGTGCTTATTAGTAACTGGAATAAGCAATTTCATAAATGTGCCAAGTGCAGCGTCTGGTTGCTCCTCATGACACACCACAGACCAGCAAATATTCTTTACATCATCAACATATGAATCACTACAAAACTTCTTGTATGACCTCTTATACAGTGGCAAGAAAAAGTATGTGAACCCTTTGGAAATACCTGGATTTCTGCATAAATTGATCATAAAATTTGATCTGATCTTCATCTAGGTAACAACAATAGACAAACACAGTCTGCTTAAACTAATGACACGCAAACAATTATACATTTTCATGTCTTTATTGAACACACCATGTAAACATTCACAGTGCAGGGTGGAAAAAGTATGTGAACCCTTGGATTTAATAACTGGTTGACCCTCCTTTGGCAGCAATAACCTCAACCAAACGTTTTCTGTAGTTGCGGATCAGACCTGCACAACGGTCAGGAGGAATTTTGGACCATTCCTCTTTACAAAACTGTTTCAGTTCAGCAATATTCTTGGGATGTCTGGTGTGAACTGCTCGCTTGAGGTCATGCCACAGCATCTCAATCGGGTTGAGGTCAGGACTCTGACTGGGCCACTCCAGAAGGCATATTTTCTTCTGTTGAAGCCAACACTTGTGTTTTGTGTTTCTATGTTTTGGGTCTTTGTCCTCTTGCATCACCCAACTTCTGTTGAGCTTCAATTGGCGGACAGGTAGCCTAACATTCTCCTGCAAAATGTTTTGATAAACTTGGGAACTCTTTTTTCCGTTGATGATAGCAAGCTGTCCAGGCCCTGAGGCAGAGCAGCCCCAAACCATGATGCTCCCTCCACCATACTTTACAGTTGGGATGAGGTTTTGATGTTGGTGTGCTGTGCTTTTTTTCTCCACACATAGTGTTGTGTGTTCCTTCCAAACAACTCAACTGTAGTTTCATCTGTCCACAGAATATTTTGCCAGTAGCACTGTGGAATATCCAGGTGCACTTTTGCAGACATTCAGATGTGTAGCAATGTTTTTTGGGACAGCAGTGGCTTCTTCCGTGGTATCCTCCCATGAACACCATTCTTGTTCAGGGTTTTACGTATCGTAGACTCGTCAACAGAGATGTTAGCATGTTCCAGAGATTTCTGTAAGTCTTTAGCTGACACTCTAGGACTCTTCTTAACCTCATTGAGCATTCCACACTGTGCTCTTGCAGGCAGATGAACCTGTAGTCATATTACTTCAACAGTATTTACCATTAGATCGTCTCTAAGCTTTACAGGAATGTGGTTCTTTATATAGACCGCAACATCGACCTCGTTGGCATTTCTGTCTTTTCGTTAAATGTTATAACCATGTATTGCTACCACTGTATCATCAAAGGTATTATCTAAGTGAGTCTGAATATGAATGTCATCTGTTACAAACACGTTATTGACTTCATGGACCTTGTTTCTCAGGCTGAATATGTTAATATGGGCTATTTGTAGCACTTTTCTGAGTTGCTTGATTGTTTGTAATGCTTTACTGGGAAACTTATCAGAAGTAGACTTGCTCATGTTATTTATATTGGAGCTGATAGTGCAGGATGAGCTGCACAAAGTGGTCTTCCTACTATTGCACACCGCCTCAGTGCTAACAGTGTAACTATGGTTCATAGGCTCATGACTACTGCTTACAATAGCTGTAGGATCAACAGAGGTATTCAGGGCAATTAGGGGGACATAAATTAAGTTATTTACATTGTGTCTGCCAACGCCCCTAGGATAATGTACATTTGATGCAGCATTATGACGACTCATTGTCACATTGGTAGAGATTAACTGAGCTGGTCTTGGGTCATTAATAAGTCTTGTTTCAACGCAGCCTTGAAATGTGTGGAGTCCAGGAGCCAAGATGATTTGGATGGACTCTGTCATTCCTGTAGTGTGTCTTCTGTTTCCAGAAGGTGTCAAAGTTCTCTATAAAAGTGACTCCAGCAGAGCTACAGTAGTCTTTTAGCCAGATGTGTAATGCCAGCAGTCTGCTGAATCTTTCACACCCGCGGCCCAACGATGGTACTGGACCTGAAATGATTGGCAGTATTTTGGAGTCTTTTAATGCTAAAATCAGTTCTTTAAAATCAATTTTCAAATGTTCCTAGCTAGCCCTCCTGATGTCGTTTGAACCCACATGGACTACGACAGTGTCAGCTCCCAGCATGTCGTAGAACAGTCGGAAGCAGCCTTGTGATGTTCTGAACTCGTGCCCCTGGGTAGCACAGAGTTTTTGCCTTGGGAACCGAGATGTTTCTCACCATAGAGCTGCCTATGATGACAGCTGGTGATGTTGAATGGGCCGGTTTCTCAGGCAGCTCCGAAGATCTGAACCCGAGGTAGAAGCCACCGGAGAGGTAGACAGAACAGAGGACGAAGACGTAGGTACCTCCGGATCTGATCTTGAATGGGAAGCGCTGGAACCTCTGGATCCAGGGCGGCAAAGCCGTTTCTGGTCTGCGTCAGGTCCGGGCTCATCTTAACTAGATATCTCTTACCATTAGAATGCATTTACTTGACATCTTACCAAGGTCATTTTCCATGGTAATGGAGTTATGCTGAGACTCCGTTTCTTCACCTTAAAATGAAGAATCAATGTTTTCTGAGTCTCAGCATAATTCCGTTACCATGGAATTGCTGTGACCCATTTTATTTTTTAATCATTTGGAGGCCTCCACAAGTTCTTCAAACTACAGTGTGTACTTTTAACTCTCATGTCACTGTGGTTCAGTCTGTGTCTGGGTGTCCAGACATACGTGAACAGCAAGGAATGCTGTGAAAGGACCCTTTTCTTCCAGGTCAACCAGTACCACACGTGGCATGAGGAAAAACCCAGCACCTGCGAAGGGTTAAAGTTTAACATTGCCACTGGTGCACAGACAAACACTGTAAAATACACACAGATATATTAATAGCAGCTGCTCGGTATAAAGGTCAGTTCAAAGAGAGGTTCAGGAGCCAACTGGCTAGAGATATTAGTTGATCATTGATTCTCTGGGGACATATCTCTGGTTCAAGAAAAACACATTTTCAAAAGAGTAAGTGATCAGGAAAGTTTTCCAAATCAACATGAACTTGAAGGTACAGGTTAGTTAATACGTAAGCTGAGGTGGTAATATAGAGAATTGGGTGAAAGGTTAAGTTCCACATTTGGTGAAATGGTAAGGAGTTCAAGATATAATTTACAGTATAAGGATTATTCAGCTCAGTATTAGGCCTAGATTACATTTTTAACATAAATGCACGTTATTAGTGTCCTAAGCATATCCACATATTTACAGGAACAAAGACATACCTGTAAAATATGAGGATCCCACCACTGGCTGTAAGGGTATCCCTCCATGCCATGACAGTCTCCTTACATGGTGGATGTGACACAAACACACCTCAGCTACTTTACACACATGGGCCTTCCCAGGAATTCCCCAAATCAATTATCTTTGTAAGGGACCACCCTAACTTGGCAGAGCACCCTAATATGGTCGACACGCTGACACAACTCACCTCTCCCAAATATAGCGGGAAAAGGAACCTACACGTTCCCTTCTCTTCAGTCAGCTGGAGGAACGTCAATAATAGTGAACTGAAACTAACTTCTGGCAAACCAATTTTAGAGCATTGTTTATCAGTCAATTGTCGTTTTATTTCAGTTAAAGACATTGTATTATGTGAGGACACATAATTATGTGAGGCATTTATTGTAGCTGGGGATTTTAACAAAGCTAATCTGAGAACAATTCTTCCTAAATTCTATCAGCACATTGAATGCGCGACACAATTTGGTAGCACTCTGGGTCACTGCTACTCTAACTTCCGCGATGCAAACAAAGCCCTCCCCTGTGCTCCATTCGGCAAATCTGATCATAACTCCATTTTATTGCTCCCCCTGCTATTGGCAAAAACTAAAACAGGAAACGCCCATACTCAGGTCCATCCAACGCTGGTCTGACCAATCGGATTCAACGCTTCAAGATTGCTTCGATCACGTGGACTGGGATATGTTCCCCATAGCTTCGGGCAATAATACTGACGTATACGCTGACTCGGTGAGCAAACTACCTGCCCTCCAGGACATCTACTGCACCCGATGTCACAGGAAGGCCAAAAAGATCATCAAGGACAACAACCACTGCCTGTTCACCCCGCTATCATCCAGAAGGCGAGGTCAGTTCAGGTGCATCAAAGCTGGGACCGAGAGACTGAAAAACAGCTTCTATCTCAAGGCCATCAGACTGTTAAACAGCCATCACTAACATAGAGAGGCTGCTGCCAACATACAGACTAAAATCTCTGGCCACTTTAATAATTGGACTTAATAAAGGTATCACTAGTCACTTTAAATAATGCCACTTTAATAATGTGTACATATCCTACACTACTCATCTCATATGTATTCTATTCTATACCATATACTGCATCTTGCCTATGCCGCACGACTATCGCTCATCCATATATTTATATGTACAAATTCTTATTCATCCCTTTACCTTTGTGTGTATAAGGTAGTTGTTGTGAATTTGTCAGATTACTAGTTAGATATTACTGCATTGTCGGAACTAGAAGCACAAGCATTTTGCTACGCTCGCATTAACATCTGCTAACCATGTGTATGTGACCAATAAAATTTGATTTGGACAGAGAGCTAAAGATCCGATTTAAACAGATATTTATGAGTAACGTGTCTAGAGTAGACCAATAACACTGGTTCAGGGAATTTTATTTAACTAGGCAAGTCAGTTAGGAACAAATTCTTATTTACAATGACAGCCTACCCCGGCCAACACTGGGCCAATTGTGTGCCACCCAATCACAGCCGGAAGTGATGCAGCCTGGATTTGAACCAGGTACCGCAGTGATGCCTCGTGCACTGAGATGCCACACGGGAGCCTCACCACTTGGGAAGAGTTGTGGGTTCTCATGATACATCTGTTTTGATCATTTTGACTTCTGAAACAAACCGCTGGTCCCTGCCAAGTTGTGTCTGACACTAGATCAATACAAGCACATGACTTTATGTCACAAAGGCTATTAGACTGACTGTTGGTGAGAATACTGTTGATCGCTATTTTACATCCAGATGCATCTGTTTTATCATTGAGTGAGGAGTTAAGCGTATATTTACTCTATCCAGTACTGTAATGGCATTTAACAGTGAATTGCTTTATTTTAGCGTCTCCCTCAACGTCAGTAGGAGCTGATCGTGGACTACAGGAAATAGGCGGGCGAGCACGCCCCCATCCACATCGACAGGGCTGTAGTGGAGCAGGTCAAGAGCTTCAAGTGATCCACACACACCCACACAGTTGTGAAGAGGGCACGACAGCTCCTCTTCCCCCTCAGGAGGCTGAGAAGAATTGGCATGGGCCCTCAGATCCTCAAAAAGTTATACAGCTGCACCATTGAGAGCATCTTGACTGGCTGCATCACCGCTTGGTATGGCAACTGCACCGCGCTCAACTGCTAAGCGCTACAGAGGGTGGTGCGAACAGTCCAGTACATTACTAGGGCCGAGCTCCCTGTCAGGACATCTATATCATTTAGGTGCGGCAGGTAGCTCAGTGGTTAGAGTGTTATCTCAGTAACCAAAAGGTTGCTGGATTGAATCCCTGAGCTGATAAGGTAAAAATCTGTCATTCGTCCCGTGAACAAAGCAGTTAACCCACTGTTCCCCGGTAGGCCATTGTTGTAAATAAGAATTTGTTCTTAACTGACTTGCCTAGTTAAATAAAGGTTCAATTAAAAATAATATCAGGTGGTGTCAGAGGAAGGCCCAAAAATGGCAGAAGCCACAGATTCCTTTTTAGTCCAAGAGCCCTAAGAGAACTACTACACTGTACCCACATCCACACACTGGTTACAGTGTATTCCCAAAACACTGGGGAAGATCATGGGATATCGTAGTGAGTCTTGGCAGAAAGACTAGGAAGCTGTAATCGTATTCTGATGAAGTGAACAAATTCTCAAGCTCTCCCTTTGGCTCTATGCCAGTTTTGGAACTGTATTGCAAGTCCAGAGGATATGTGATGTTCACACACAGCATAAGAAAGTCAGGATACAACTCCCTATCTCGCTAAGCCTACAAGGAAAGGACTATTACATAAAAAGTGGTATTGGACATCCACACGGTCAAAATCACTGCAGAGTAATTCCATAAGGACTCAGTGTTATTAGAGCATCTACAGATGTAGGATCTTAATTTGAGCCAGTTTGCTACAGCAGGAAAATAATCCTGCAGCAACAGAAAATGTTAAGTATTATCTGGATTATAATTAATGGAGATTCTTTTGTAGGGGTTGATACATTTTTTGATATGGCAAATGACATAAATATGTATTTTTAATGTCAATTAACCAGGCAAGTCAGTTAAGAACAAATTCTTATTTACAATGACGGCCTACACCGGCCAAACCCGGACAACGCTGGGCCAAATGTGCACCACCCTATGGGACTCCCAATCACGTCCAGTAGTGATACAGCCTGGATTCAAACCAGGGTGTCTGTAGTGACACCTCAAGCACTGAGATGCAGTGTAAGCCCCTGTAATCTGAGGGAAGTATGTCTCTAACATGGTCATACATTTGGCAGGAGGTTAGGAAGTGCAGCTCAGTTTCCACCTCATTTTGTGGGCAGTGTGTACATGGCCTGTCTTCTCTTGAGAGCCAGGTCTGCCTACGGCGGCCTCTCTCAATAGCAAGGCTATGCTCACTGAGTCTGTACATCATCAAATATTTCCTTCATTTTGGGTCAGTGACAGTGGTCAGGTATTCTGCCACTGTGTACTCTCTGTTTAGGGCCAAATAGCATTCTAGTTTGCTCAGTTTTTTTGTAAATTCTTTCCAATGTGTCAAGTAATTATCTTTTTGTTTTCTCATGATTTGGTTGTGTCTAATTGTGTTGCTGTCCTGGGGCTCTGTGGGGTCTGTTTGTGTTTGTGAACAGAGCCCCAGGACCAGCTTGCTTAGGGGGCTCTCCTACAGGTTTATTTCTCTGTAGTTGATGGCTTTGTTTTGGAAGGTTTGGGAATTGCTTCCTTTTAGGTGGTTGTAAAATGTAATGTCTCTTTTCTGGATTTTGATAATTAGCTGGTATTGACTTAATACTGCTCTGCATGCATTATTTGGTGTTATAATGAACACGACGGGAGACAGAGAGCTGGTTTCAAGCACAGGAGGTGTTTATTTGTAAAGGACCACAGGAGAAGGTAGGTAGTTGGGTCCAGGGGCAGGCAGAAGGTCATACACAGGGGTCCAAAAAGACAACAGTACAGACAGGGAAAAGGCTATTAACGTCATCCGGGAGATCAGGAAATAGGTTGATAACAGGAAATCCGATAGGCTAAAGTACAGGCAGGGTTAGTGAGGCAGGCAAAAACTATCATACACAGGGGGGCATAAATCACAGAACACCACCGCTCCAAATAGAAGTCTGTCACAAAACAAACAATACCTCACAATGATGGGGTGCAAAGAACTGAACTAAATACTGTGTGATAATGACATACAGGTGTGTGAACAGGTGTTCAGAATGCAGGTGATTGGTATCTGGAGAGTGAGCTGTGTTCAGGGGATCTATGTGTTTGAGAGTGTGAGCTGGAAAGTGGGCAGGAAAGTGAGCTGCGTTCAGGGGATCTACGTGTTTTTAGAGTGTGAGTTGGAAAGTGGGCAGGAAAGTGAGCTGCGTTCAGGGGATCTATGTGTTTGAGAGTGTGAGCTGGAAAGTGGGCAGGAAAGTGAGCTGCGTTCAGGGGATCTACGTGTTTTTAGAGTGTGAGTTGGAAGCAGACGTTACAGGGGTTTTACATTGTACACAGAGGATATTTTTGCAGAATTCTGCATGCAGAGTCACAATTTGGTGTTTGTCCCATTTTGTGAATTCTTGATTGGTGAGTGGACCCCAGACCTCACAACCATAAAGGGCAATGGGTTCTATAACTGAGTTATAGAACCCAAGTATTTTTAGTCAGATCCTAATTGGTATGTCAAATTTTATGTTCCTTTTGATAGCATAGAAGGCCCTTCTTCCCTTCTTGCCCTCTCTCTCTCTCTCTCTCTCTCTGTCTGTCGTCCATACAGAAAGCAGTCAGTCAGTAAGGTGATTAGCACAGAGCACCATAAGGCACATGATCTGGCCTTGTGTTATAAAACCAAGTGGCGTATTCATTTTATTCTCTAGCTCAAATGAGAACACTGCATTTTCTCCTTAATGCCAGGATGGCTCACGTCACCTCCCAGATACAGTTAACTTCCGCACATACGCATGCACACACAAACAAACAAATAGAGGCTAAATCAATTATAGCATGCTATACCAACATTGTGGTCACCAATGTCCCAATTCATCCTACACATGCATAAGTTGCATGTCACCAGTATATACTTATTCCCAAAGCCCACTTTGTGTTTGGTTTGTTTTATGTGCAAAAGATCCTAGTTGGTTACATAACAGCGTTCCATGAGGGAGGTCAATATTATTGTGTGTGTTTGTGTGATTGACACTCCCTCTGAGCTGAACTCTTGGTAAATGATGCCAAGGTTGTCCTTTTTTCTCACTGGCCACTACAACAAGGACCTTTTCAAGGTGGCCATGTTGTTTTGATTGGTAGTAGTGCAGCTGAAATGTTTACATAGGACCACACAGTCAGACTTACTTTCCAACCACTAACTTCAAGAATGCGATAAGAAGGATATTACATTGCAAAACACTGACATGCATAACATTTCACTTTAGTAATCTTTCTCCTTACTCAAGAAGTTCTCTTTGCTTTCACTTACCTCTAAATCATAGGCATCACAAGCCTGATACTCATTCTAAATAAGAACTACCCTGCATTTCAACTTCAGTATTCATGTCAGTTACGCACTTACAAAGAATAGGAGTTGCAGCAGTTCAGGGAACATGGATGTGTACAAACAGACCAGCTATGCCCTCCATTAGGCAATCAACGATGCAAAACAACAACACATGGGCAAAGTGGAGTCGTAATTCAACGTATGTGGCAGGGACTCCAGACAATCACGGCTTATAAAGGGAAAGCCAGCCATGTCGCAGACACCGACGCCTCGCTCCCGGACAAGTTAAACACCTTCTTCGCCCGCTTCAAGGAAAACACTGAGCCGCTGACCCGCTCACGAGGACTGCGAGCTCTTGTTTTCTGTGGCTGACGTGCGTAAGACATTTAACGTTCGCAAGGCTGCCGACCCAGACAGCATCCCAAGATGCATCCTCAGAGCATGTGCAGACCGGCTGGCTGGAGTGTTTATGGACATATTCAATCTCTACCTATCCCAGTCTGTTGGCCCATTTGCTTCAAGATGTCCACCATTGTTCCTGTACCCAAGAAAGCGAAGGTAACTGAAATAAATGACTATCGCCCTGTAGCACTCACTTCTGTCATCATGAAGTGCTTAGAGAGGCTAGTTACGGATCAGTTAAGGACCTCTACCATGTACAACCCCAAATCCGTAAACACGGGCACCCTCATAGGTATCATCCTGACCAACCTGCCCTTCAAATACACCTCTGCTGTCTTCAACCAGGATCTCAGCAATCACTGCCTCATTGCCTGTGTCCGTAATGAGTTTGCGGTCAAACAACCACCCCTCATCACTGTCAAACGCTCCCTAAAACACTTCAGTGAGCAGGCCTTTCTAATCGACCTGGCCCGGGTATCCTGAAAGGATATTGACCTCATTCCGTCAGTAGAGGATGCCTGGTTATTCTTTAAAAGTGCTTTCCTCACCATCTTAAATAAGCATGCCCCATTCAAAAAAGTTAGAACCAGGAACAGATATAGCCCTTGGTTCACTCCAGACCTGATTGCCCTTGACCAACACAAAAACGTCCTGTGGCGTACTGCATTAGCATCGAACAGCCCCCGCGATATGCAACTTTTCAGGGACTTAGGAAACAATATACACAGGCAGTTAGGAAAGCAAATGCTATCTTTTTCAAACAGAAATTTGCATCTTTGAGCACAAACTCCAAAATGTTCTGGGACATTGTAAAGTCCATGGAGAATAAGAGCACCTCCTCCCAGCTGCCCACTGCACTGAGGCTAGGAAACACTGTCACCACCGATAAATCCACAATAATTGAGAATTTCAATAAGCATTTTTCTACGGCTGGCCATGCTTTCCACCTGGCTACCACTACCCCGGTCAACAGCCCTGCACCCCCGACAGCAACTTGCCCAAGCCTCCCCCATTTCTCCTTCACCCAAATCCAGATAGCTGTTCTGAAAGAGATGCAAAATCTGGACCCCTACAAATCAGCTGGGCTAGACAATCTGGACCCTCTCTTTCTAAAATTACCCGCTGCAATTGTTGCAACCCCTATTACTAGCCTGTTCAACCTCTCTTTCGTGTCGTCTGAGATTCCCAAAGAATGGAAAGCAGCTGCTGTCATCCCCCTCTTCAAAGGGGGGGACACTCTTGACCCAAACTGCTACAGACCTATATCTATCCTACCCTGCCTTTCTAAGGTCTTCGAAAGTTAACAAACAGATCACCGACCATTTCGAATCCCACCTTACCTTCTCCACTATGCAATCTGGTTTCCGAGCTGGTCATGGGTGCACCTCAGCCACGCTCAAGGTCCTAAACGATATCATAACCGCCATCGATAAAAGACAATACTGTGCAGCCGTATTCATCAACCTGGCCAAGGCATCCGACTCTGTCAATCACCACATTCTTATCGGCAGACTCAACAGCCTTGGTTTCTCAAATGACTGCCTCGCCTGGTTCACCAACTATTTCTCAGACAGAGTTCAGTGTGTCAAATCGGAGGGTCTGTTGTCCAGACCTCTGGCAGTCTCTATGGGGGTGCCACAGGGTTCAATTCTGGGACCAAATCTTTTCTCTGTATACATCAATGATGTCGCTCTTGCTGCTGGTGATTCTCTGATCCACCTCAACGCAGACGACACCATTCTGTATACTTCTGGCCCTTCTTTGGACACTTTGTTAACTAACCTCCAGACGAGCTTCAATGCCATACAACTCTCGTTCTGTGGCCTCCAACTGCTCTTAAATGCAAGTAAAACTAAATGCATGCTCGTCAACCGATCACTGTCAGCACCTGCCCGCCCGTCCAGCATCACTACTCTGGACGGTTCTGACTTACAATATGTGGACAACTACAAATACCTAGGTGTCTGGTTAGACTGTAAACTCTCCTTCCAGACTCACATTAAGCATCTCCAATCCAAAATTAAATCTAGAATCGGCTTCCTATTTCGCAACAAAGCATCAAAACATACCCTCGTAAAACTGACAATCCTACCGATCCTTGACTTCGGCGATATAATTTACAAAATAGCCTCCAACACTCTACTCAGCAAATTATATGCAGTCTATCACAGTGCCATCCGTTTTGTCACCAAAGCCCTATATACTAACCACTACTGTGATTTGTATGCTCTTGTTGGCTGGCCCTCGCTTCATATTTGTCGCCAAACCCACTGGCTCCAGGTCATCTATAAGTCTTTGCTAGGTAAAGCCCCGCCTTATCTCAGCTCACTGGTCACCATAGCAGCACCCACCCGTAGCACGCGCTCCAGCAGGTTTATTTCACTGGTCACCCCCAAAGCCAATTCCTCTTTTGGCTGCCTTTCCTTCCAAGTCTCTTCTGCCAATGACTAGAACAAATTGCAAAAATCACTGAAGCTGGGGACTCATATCTCCCTCACTAACTTTAAGCACCAGCTGTCAGAGCAGCTCACAGATCATTGCACCTGTACATAGCCCATCTGTAAATAGCCCATCCAGATACTTCATCCCATATTGTTTTTTGTTTTTTGCTCCTTTGCACCCCAATATCTCTACTTGCACATTCATCTTCTGCACATCTATTACTCCAGTGTTAATTTGCTAAATTGTAATTACTTCGCCACTACGGCCTATTTATTGCCTTACCTCCCTAATCTTACCTCATTTGCACACACTGTATATAGACTTTTCTATTGTGTTATTGACTGTACACTTGTTTATTCCATGTGTAACTCTGTGTTGTTGTTTGTGTCGCACTTCTTTGCTTTATCTTGGCCAGGTTGCAGTTGTAAATGAGAACTTGTTCTCAACTGGCCTACCTGGTTAAATAAAGGTGAAATATATTTTTAAAATAATTTAAACGGACACCCTAGACCCACTTCAATTTGTATACTGCCCCAACAGATCCACGGATGACGCAATCTCGCACTGCACACTGCCCTATCCCGTCTGGACATGGCGAATACCGTCGACTACAGCTCAGGGTTCTGAACCCTGCCCTGTGCAACTGGGTCCTTGACTTCCTGATGGGCCAACCCCAGGTGGTGAAAGTAGGCAACAACACCTCCGCCATGCTGATCATCAACACGGGGGCTCCAAGGGTGCTTGCTCAGGTCCTTCCTGTACTACCTGTTCACCCATGACTGCGTGGCCCCGCATGTCTCCAACTCAATCATCAAGTTTGCTGACGACACAACAGTAGTAGGCCTGATTACTAACAATGACGAGAGAGCCTACAGGGAGGAGGTAAGGGCCCTGGCAGAGTGGTGCCAGGAAAATAACCTCTACCTCAACATCATCAAAAAAAGGCGTTGATCATGGACTTCAGGAGACAGCAGAGAGAGCACGCCCCTATCCACATTGATGGGGCCGCAGTGGAGAGGGTGAAAAGCTCCAAGTTCCTCGGCGTGCACATCACTGGCAACCTGAAATGGTCCATTCACATAGACAGTGTGGTCAAAAAGGCACAACAGCGCCTCTTCAACCTCAGAAGGCTGAAGAAATTTTGCTTGGCCCCTAAGACCCCCACAAACTTCTACAGTAGCACCATTGGGAGCATCCTGTTGGGCTGTATCACCGCCTGGTACAGCAATTGCACCGTCCATAACCACAAGGCTCTCCAGAGGGTGGTGCACACAGCCCAACGCATCACTGGGGGCACACTGCCTGTCCTCCAGGACATCTATAGCACATGGTGTCACAGTACCCTGCCCTGAACTTAGTCACTGTTACTAGCCGGCTACCATCTGGTACTCTACCCTGCACCTTAGAGACTGCTGCCCTATGTACATGGTCATTGAACACTAGTCACTTTAATAATGTTAACATACTGTTTTACCTACTTCATATGCATATACTTTAGATGCCATTATAAGACACATCATTGTATGAATCACTAAATTGACTGTCACTCCCAAACAGAAGACAACTGCATTGGTACCAAGTTATTTTTAAATGTATCAACTGAAATTTCCCTGGAACACCTAACTTTACAAGACACACACTACTCATTTGGCCAACAGCAGAAATTACTAATTCCAATGGTACATCATGAGGTTGGAGTAAGATCTTTCAGATACAAAGGCCAACTAACTGGAATCATTTACCTATAGAAATCAGGGCATTAAAATCACACAGTGTTTGTAAATATGAATGTACAGTATGTATACACCAAATATCCAAAACATTAGGAACACCTTCCTAATATTTAGTTGCACTCCCTTTTGCCCTCAGAAAAACCTCAATTGTCGGGGCATGGACTCTACAAGGTGTTGCAAGGATTCCACAGGGATACTAACCCATGGTGACTAGAATGCGTCCCATAGTTGTGTCAAGTTGGCTAAATGTCCTTTGGGAAAGGACCATTCTTGATACACAAGGGAAACTGTTGAGTATGAAAAACCCAGCAGTGTTGCAGTTCTTGGCACAAACCAGTGCTCCTGGCACCTACTACCACATCCCGTTCAAAGGCACTTACATCTTTGTTTTGTCCATTCACCCTCTGAATGGCACACATGCCTCAATTGTCTCAAAGCTTAAAAATCCTTCTTTACCCGATCTCCTCCCCTTCATCTAAAATTATATAAGTGGATATAACAAGTGACATCAATAAGGGATCATAGCTTTCACCTGGATTTACCTGGTCAGTCAATGTCATGGAAAGAGCAGGTGTTCTTAATGTTTTGTATACTCAGTGTATATTGTCACGCCTGCCCCCGCTCCCCCTCTCTGGCGCTCGAGTTTTCCCTGTTTCCCTGTCCAGACACTGTCCTTGTTTGTTTCTTGTCGGTTTTATTACATTTTCACTCCCTGTACTTGCTTCTCGTCTCTCATCATCTGTCCTTACAGAATGCTGACACCACAATGTGAAGCATCAGGGAAATGCCGCTGCCGGAGGAACCGGGAGTGCCTCAGCTGGCTCGTCGGCTTCCACACCGTAGCTGACTCGAGAGGTTTCCTTGCCTCTGTCACGACTTCCGCCGAAGTCGGTCCCTCTCTTTGTTCGGGCGGCGTTTGGCGGTCGACGTCACCAGCTTTCTAGCTACCGCCGATCCACTTTTCATTTTCCATTTGTTCTGTCTGTCTTATCACACCTGGCTTCACTCATCAATCACTTGTTTATTATTTAACCCTCTGTTCCCCATGTTGTATTTGTGAGTGATTGTTATTTGTAACGTGGATTATTGTCAGGCGTTGCACTTTTGTTTTAGACCGTGTTTTTGGCACTTATTTGTGTTATGTGCTGTCATTTGGTAACCGGCATTAAAGTGCGCCTGTTTATTATACTCCTGCACTTCACTTCACCTCCCATCCCATATACACGCATCACAGAATCACTCACCTCAAGAATGGAGTCAGCAGGAGCAGACGCCCTCCCAGTTGCAGTGGAGGAGCACGTTCAGCAGCACGTGACCATGTTACAACGTCTGGGCACAGCCATGGATCGCGTGCAGCAGACTATGGATCGTTGGGAGAGAGGAGGAGGTTTTTCAGCGCCTCCACCAGCCTCACTGCAACAGGTCCCACTGTCCACCCCTCTTTCACCTGGTCCCAGCGGGATTCGACTCGCGCTCCCGAGGAAGTATGATGGGACGGCTGCCGGATGCCAGGGGTTTCTACTACAGCTGGAGCTCTACCTGGCTACCGTCCACCCGGCTCCTTCGGGGCGTGAGAGCATGTCCTCCCTCGTCTCCTGCCTCTCAGGCAAAGCCCTGGAGTGGGCCAACGCCGTATGGAGTGAGGGAGACGCGGCATTGGACCATTACGCAGAGTTCACCCGCCGCTTTCGGGCAGTGTTCGACCACCCGCCTGAGGGTCGAGCGGCGGGTGAACATCTGTTCCACCTGAGGCAGGAGACGAGGAGCACGCAGGATTTCGCCTTGGACTTCCGGACCCTGGCCTCCAGCTCGAGATGGAACGACAGGGCCCTGATCGATCACTACAGGTGCAGTCTGCGCGAGGACGTCCATCGGGAGTTGGCCTGCTGAGAAACCACCCTCACATTGGACCAGCTGGTGGATCTGTCCATCCGGCTGGACAACCTGCTGACTGCCCGTGGACGTCTGGATCGGGATCTGTCAGTTCCATCCGTCAGCACCTCCGCTCTGACGCCCATGGAGCTGGGAGGTGCTGCACTTAGGGCGACCGGAGGAGGGGCCATTCCCTGCACCATCTGTAGCCTCAGAAGGGAACACTGCTGGTCGGTGCTGGGGGGGTTCCTCAGGGAGTCAAGGCAGCAGGCAGGGCACTATCGTGTCACCCGAGGTGAGTCGGCACCAGGCTCACCCAGAGCCCCCTGTTGCTCACATGTATGTGTTTATTTAATTTCCTGAGTTTTCCCCGCATTCCAAGCATAAGGCGCTAGTAGATTCAGGCGCAGCTGGGAATTTTATTGACCGTTCATTTGCTCATAGTTTAGGGATTCCCCTTGTTCCTGTGGATATGCCCTTCCCTGTGCACACCCTAGATAGTCGACCATTAGGGTCAGTGCTGATTAGGGAGGCCAGCGCTCCACTTGATATGGTTATGCAGGAGGGTCATAAGGAAAGAATGAGTCTCTTTCTTATTGATTCTCCTGCGTTTCCCGTGGTGCTGGGCTTACCCTGGTTGGCCTGTCATGACCCCACTATTTCGTGGCAACAGAGGGCTCTCAAGGGGTTGTCACGAGAGTGGTCAGGGAGGTGTGTGGGGGTTTCCATCGGTGTGACTACGGTGGAAAGTCCAGACCAGGTCTCCACCGTGCGCATCCCCTCAGAATATGCCGATTTGGCTCTCGCTTTCCGTAAGAAATAGGGCGACTAAATTACCACCTCATCGATGGGGGGATTGTGCGATAAATCTCCTGGTAGACGCAGCACTTCCCAGGAGTCACGTGTATCCCCTGTCACAGGAGGAGACGGTGGCTATGGAAACATATGTCTCCGAATCCCTGGGGCAGGGATACATTCGGCCCTCCACTTCACCTGCCTCCTCAAGTTTCTTTTTTGTGGAGAAGAAGGATGGGGGTCTGTGCCCGTGATTTGACTATCGAGGGATCAATCAGATCACTGTGAGGTACAGCTATCCGCTGCCTCTCATCGCCAGTGTGATCGAGTCAATGCACGGGGCATGCTTCTTCACAAAATTGGATCTCAGGAGCGCTTACAATCTGGTGTGTATCCAGGAGGGGGACGAGTGGAAGACGGCATTTAGTACCACCTCAGGGCACTATGAGTACCTCGTCATGCTGTACGGGTTGATGAATGCTCCATCAGTCTTCCAGGCCTTTGTTGACGAGATTTTCTGGGACCTGCACGGGCAGGGTGTAGTGTATATCAACGACATTCTGATATACTCCGCTACATGCGCCGAGCATGTGTCCCTGGTGGGCAGGGTGCTTGGTCGACTGTTGGAGCATGACCTGTACATCAAGGCTGAAAAATGTCTGTTCTTTCAACAGTCCGTCTCCTTCTTAGGGTACCGCATTTCCACATCAGAGGTGGAGATGGAGAGTGACCGCATTTCAGCCGTGCGTAATTGGCCGACCCACACCATGGTAAAAAAAGTGCAGCGGTTTCTGGGTTTTGCCAACTACTACCGGAGGTTTATCCGGGGTTTTGGTCAGGTAGCAGCTCCCATTACCTCACTGCTGAAGGGGGGACCGGTGCGACTGCAATGGTCGGCTGAGGCGGACAGGGCTTTTGGTCACCTGAATGCTCTGTTTACCTCGGCTTCCGTTCTGGCTCATCCGGATCCCTCTTTGGCGTTCATAGTGGAGGTGGACATGTCCGAGGCTGGGATAGGAGCCGTGCTCTCTCAGCGCTCGGGCACGCAACCAAAGCTCCGCCCCTGTGCTTTTCGAAGAAGCTCAGCCCGGCGGAGCGAAACTATGATGTGGGGGACCGGGAGCTGTTGGCTGTTGTCAAGGCTCTGAAGGCGTGGAGACATTGGCTTGAGGGGGCTAAACACCCTTTTCTCATCTGGACTGACCACCGCAATCTGGAGTACATCCGGGCGGCGAGGAGACTGAACCCTCGCCAGGCAAGGTGGGCTATGTTCTTTACCCGTTTTGTTTTCACTCTATCCTACAGACCAGGTTCCCAGAACGCTAAGGCAGATGTACTGTCCCGGATGTATGACACAGAGGAGCGGTCCATGGATCACACTCCCATACTCCCGGCCTCTTGCCTGATGGCACCGGTGGTGTGGGAGCTGGACGCGGACACCGAGCGGGCGTTACGCACAGAGCCCACTCCCCCCCAGTGTCCAGCTGGGCGCCTGTACGTTCCGTCTGCTGTCCGCGACCGTCTGATCTATTGGGCCCATACGTCACCCTCCTCTGGTCATCCTGGCATCGGTCGGACGGTGCGCTGTCTTAGTGGGAAGTACTGGTGGCCCACCTTGGCCAAGGATGTGAGGGTTTGTTTCCTCCTGCTCAGTGTGCGCCCAGTGCAAGGCTTCCAGGCACCTGCCCAGAGGGAAATTACAACCCCTACCTGTTCCACAACGGCCGTGGTCGCACCTATCGGTGGACTTCCTGTCGGATCTTCCTCCCTCACAGGGCCACACCACGATCCTGGTTGTGGTGACCCCCTGCGCTCTCTATGGTCAGGGCGTGACAACAGCGACTGTAATTAGAAGGCATCATGTTAATGTTACCAGTGTTGCCAACTCCTCAGTAAGGAAAGTAGCTATTGGTTGTCCTAAAAGTCACTAGAAGTCGCTAAATGACGTCATCGCCTAATTTGCATAATTGGCCATGTGCATGTAATTGTGATGGACGCTGTAGGAGAGACAAAAAGTGACTAAAAAACACCCTAAAGATGTTTAGAACTACAAATGAGCAAGCTGCAGAGAGTGGCACACACAGCGAATAAGAACCAGATATTTTAGGCCATACTCCTCCTTCAGCACTTTATGGACCCCATTGTTAATCCCCGTCATAACAGAGGCATTGTCAGTCCCTATCCCCATGAGTTTCTTTTTTAAGACAACACTTCTCGAGGAAAGCCACAACAGCACGGGCTATAGATTTGGCATCTCCTCCCTCCAACTCAACAAGCCCCAGAAATATTGATTCAATTGTCTGCTTGGTGTCACTAAAGTACCTTATCACAACCCCCAGGTACTTAGAAACACTTACATCCATGGACTCATCGAGGAGGCTGAAACGCTGGTCACCCACATCTGCGACCAACTTTTTCAGAAAGTATGGTGCTAGAACACCATTAATAATGTCTGTGCATTTCTCTGCACATTTTGAAGTGGGTAGCAGCAGTGGAGTCTAAGAAAGCAGCTCTACATGCTTCTCCAATGTGATCACATGTCAGCATGGAACAGTGTTCAGCGATAGCTAATGCCATGTTGGCCTCAGCCTTTTTTGCAGTCAATTTTTTTAACCATAAATGGCAGCTTGTTTTGGGTGGAACTGTTATAAGGCTTTGCCTTTTGAGTATGTTTTTGAGTTGTCATGTGTTTTTTTATTACATCACTAAGTTTGGCGTCGAAATCAGCCTTACAATACAGGCAGTATGCCCGTGTATCATCTCCAATAACGGTCCTGTGTGGCTCAGTTGGTAGAGCATGGTGTTTGCAATGCCAGGGTTGTGGGTTTGATTCCCACAGGGACCATAAAGGAGAAAAAATGTATGAAATGTATGCATTCACTACTGTAAGTTGCTCTGGATAAGAGCGTCTGCTAAATGACTAAAATGTAAAATGTAATAAACGGCTTCAACCAGCCTTTGAATTCCGGGTTTGATTCCCACTCCTTTCTGTATTTTTGAGTGTACAGTTTAGACTGAGACATGATGAGCTAGCCAGGTAGATGTTTAGCTTATGTCACAGAGAGGCACACACACAGTGGATAAGGTGAGTAAGTGACAGGCTGTGTGAGTCAAATGCAGTGATTTATTTTTGTGCAGTGATTTATTTTAGACAAAGAACATTTTACATTTACAACCCGCCCTGGCTCAGCCAGTCTGGACACGGAGGGGTGAACATCTCCTGCTCTGACTGCAGCTGGGAGGGACAGCTGCGCGAGGACTGGGCCTCCTGGAATTGCTTTGGGACAGGGTGGGGCCCACGGCAGCACCCGCTGCTCGTTGAGAAGAGTAGGAACGATATGTGCTTTCACGTCAGAGTCTCCAATAACACCAGAAAAAGTCGTTAGATTTGTCACTAGTTATGCTGCACTATTGGAACTAGAAACATAAGCATTTCGCTGCACCTGCGATAACATCTGCAAAATACTGTATGTGTACGCGACCAATAAAAATGTTATTCGATTTGATTTAAGCTTGCTGTATCACTAGCTTGCAAAGCTTCCATTCAAAGTCTGATCACGTGAAAAGTAGTAACGGGGCGGGATTTAATGACGTACTTCTACACCCGCCAATCACAGCCTTTGTTTTGCGACTTCCCTTTCGATGAAAACTATTCTGTCATGTCGCTGTAGCGTTCAGTGTGGCTCGGCTTGACGACGAGGAATGAAACAGTCATGCCAAAGATGTGTCGGGGTATAAGTATATCACAACGATTTTCATTTATTCACTAGAAAAATACATGCACTATGGCAAAATAGTATCCCTGTTAACACTGTCGAGACCGCGAGATTTTTAATCGGGGGAAGCTAACGTTACATATATTCGTTTTTGCTAGCAACTGACCTCCACCACAACACGGCGCATTGGACTAGTGATCAATAAGTTACAAATTCCTTGTGGTTAGCCCTCCTACCAACCCAAAGTGGTGCCCTGCGTACGGGTCCTGTGAATATGAGACAGAATGAGTCAGAGAGATACCCTGGTTCATCTGTTTGCTGGAGGGTGAGTATCATGGCTAATCGCTAGCTAGTAATACAGTCCACTGTAACAGTACGTAACATAATAGAATGGAAGATGAAGCTAGCTAGCAAGCAATACAATTAAAATATGTCTAGTTAGCTAGTTATCTATTGGTTGCTGTTAGTCTGGACTCCTTCCCGATGATGTGCCTGTAGCAGATGTTTGCTAACTTGCTAACTAGCTAATATTAGCTAGCTAAATTCAATGTCATAACTGACCCCGTCTGGTTTTGGTAGGACCATTTATTTTGCGGCGTTATGTAGAAGTTTTGCGCCCAAATTAACATGGCCAGCTGTTCTATTGTTCACTAGTTTTTCTATTGCTATTCTCTAAATACAAACTTGTTATATTGTCTGACTATTAGCCAAAACCCCGCTGATACTCGTTTTAGCACGTGCGCTCGGATGCCATTGTTTTGACCTTATTTCACATTCTAACGTTAGCTAATCTTAACGTTGCCTGTCATCCTTTACTATCAAATTATTTAGCTACTCGTGCAACTAATGCACCATTAACGGTCAAAAGAGGACGTCTAATATTGTGGTAAGCTGTAAACTATCCGGTTTCTCTCACTGAGGTATAAGTATTGTATTTAATAGTGGCATCTGATCAGGATGCGGCGTCAGAACCAAAACAAATGCTCTCCAAGGTCTACGATGGCCAGCTATACATTACCTGAACTGCCGCAGCAGATGGGGAACGCTTCTCCAATTAAACTTATGCAGCCCAAGGTTGTAATGGTAAATAGTCATGATGCCCACACTGTCAGTGTCACATTGAAGTGAGCAAAGACTGATAGTATGAGGACTAGACCAAAATGTGCTCATAAGGAGCCTAACGTTACCATTACACCTTAAGGTCCAAGGTATATGTTATTTTCAGAGGTAGACTTGCTTTGGCAGCCAAAACAACCAAATACTCCACCTAAACATAAATTGATTCTAAATTGCCATACAGTTCTAAAAACTTAAATCCCTCTACTTTCAAATCAAAATAATTCCAAAAATACACACTTACTGTTAACTGTTTTAACCGGCTTTATCACAGTTGCAGCCAAAAGTATTTTTCATTGACAACACATTTCTGGCAGCCTTCTTCTGTTACACCCAGGTGTTTGGAGCATGCGCAATAGTGAATTAGCACAGGTGGTTCTTCTGTAAACACGCGCTGTAACATGGAGATATGGTAGTGTGGGAACACTAACCCTTTAAAGGTATCAATTCAACCTTTTTTGTTTTTAGAAAAGTATTTCTCTTTGATATGAAATATAAAATCCTTATGCTTCCAAAACCATACCACAAGCGATGGGTGTTATTGTTCAGCCCAGCCCCAGGGCTCTTAACAACATTTCCACATACAGGAGATCCTTCTTCCAATGACTCTTATGTGTAATGGAACCTGAACTTAGTCATGATCAAGGGCTAGATGAGGATTTGATTTATAAATAACCACAACATGCAAGGGCTGTAGAAAAATTATATCACGACTCTTACTATGCACATTCATATGGTCAATAGAGTGAAACAACAGATGAGATGCTTTCAAGATTATGTTGAAGATTTCAGGACACATTTCAGCTGGGTCGCTGTTGTGTGTGAAGGCGTATGTCAAGCTTGAGGCTGCAGGGCAAGAAGCATTCCTGCATGTGTTACTCACAGACTCATGGAAAAAGGCCAAGATGGATCAATACAGAGCAAGAGCGCTCCTTAATTCTTGTAAACAAAGGCACATGGCTAATTATTATTTTTAATAGTTTTTTGTTTTCACGATAGAACAATGCAATTGAATTACATGTATCACTGAACAATAAATTGGCAGAAATTAATATACAGTACCAGTCAAAAGCCTGGACTCACCCACCCACTCATTTGAATGGTGTGTCCAAATCCCCGACCGGAACCACACATACAATAAAAAAGAGGAAACAACCTTATAATTTTTCACCCCCATGCATAACTATAATATAACAAAAAGAAAAACAAAACGAACAAAGCAAAAATCCCTTCCCCTACCAGTCATCTATCAGGCCTTTACAGATTGTTTTCTCTATCGCTGAGAGATAATGTCCCCAGATATCAATACAATTACTGAGTTGACAATTCATTTTATAAATCAATCTTTCATATGAAGCTGTTTCTGCCAAGGCTATGTACTGTTCCTTATATGAGGGAGGGTCCTTCTCCCTCCAGTGTCTCAATGTGACTTTTTTGGTTGTGTTTATAGCAACTTTTAGAGGAGTCCAGTAAATCCTATTGAACACTTTAAATTGAATCAGTTTGGACCAGGCATCTCTCATTTCTCCTCTAAAAATTACCTCCAGGTCTTTTTCCCATACAGCTTTCAGGACCTTACAAGTTCCATTAAATCCACCTATAAGGTAGCTATATATATATATATAAGCCCTGCGGTATGTGAGAATCCTTTGCAAATTACAGTTGAAGTCAGAAGTATACATACACAGAATAATAATAAAGAATAATAGTAGAGAATGATTTATTTCAGCTTTTATTTCCTTCATCGCATTCCCAGTGGGTCAAACGTTCACATACACTCAATTAGTATTTGCTAGCATTTCCTTTAAATTGTTTAACTTGGGTCAAATGTTTCAGGTAGCCTTCCACAAGCTTCCCACAATAAGTTGGGTGAATTTTGTCCCATTCCTCCTGACAGAGCTGGTGTAACTGAGTCAGGTTTGTAGGCCTCCTTGATCGCACATGCTTTTTCAGTTCTGCCCATGAATGTTCTACAGGATTGAGGTCAGGGCTTTGTGATGGCCACTCCAATACCTTGACTTTGTTGTCCTTAAGCCATTTTGCCACAACTTTGGAAGTATGCTTGGGGTCATTGTCCATTTGGAAGACTCATTTGCAACCAAGCTTTAACTTTCTGACTGATATCTTGAGATGTTGCTTCAATATATCCACATCATTTTCCTGCCTCATGATGCCATCTATTTTGTGAAGTGCACCAGTCTCTCCTGCAGCAAAGCACCCCCACAACATGATGCTGCCACCCCCGTGCTTCACGGTTGGGATGGTGTTCTTTGGCTTGCAAGCCTCCCCCTTTTTCCTCCAAACATAACAATGGTCATTATGGCCAAACAGTTCTATAGTTGTTTCATCAGACCAGAGGACATTTCTCCAAAAAGTATGATCTTTGTCCCCATGTGCAGTTGCAAACCTTAGTCTAGCTTTTTTATGGCGGTTTTGGAGCAGTGGCCGCTTCCTTGCTGAGCGGCCTTTCAGGTTGTGTCGATATAGAACTCGTTTTACTGTGGATATAGATACTTTTGTACCTGTTTCCTCCAGCATCTTCACAAGGTCCTTTGCTGTTGTTCTGGGATTGATTTGCTCTTTTCGCACCAAAGTACGTTCATCTTTAGGAGACAGAACGTGTCTCCTTCCTGAGCGGTATGATGGCTGCGTGGTCCCATGGTGTTTATACTTGCGTATTATTGTTTGTACAGAAGAATGTGGTATCTTCAGGCGTTTGGAAATTGCTCCCAAGGATGAACCGGACTTGTGGAGGTCTGCTTTTTTTTCCCTGAGGTCTTGGCGGATTTCTTTAGATTTTCCCATGATGTCAAGCAAAGAGGCACCGAGTTTGAAGGTAGGCCTTGAAATACATCCACAGGTACACCTCCAATTGACTCAATTATGTCAATTAGCCTATCAGAAGCTTCTAAAGCCATGACATCCATTTTCTGGAATTTTCCAAGCAGTTTAAAAGGCACAGTCAACTTAGTGTATGTAAACTTCCGACTTCAACTGTACATCTTAACACTTATATCAGAATGTACAGATAGTTTGCTTACCTTAAACATATAAATCTCTAAACTGGAGATATCTCAAAGTCTTGTTTCTGTTCATTATACTTGGACCTTAGTTTTTCAAAAGAGTTAAATGAGTTTTCTTGATATGGACAACCGTTGTTCTTTATCACCTTTCTACACAAATCTTTCCAGAAAACCATGTGTCCTCCTATTTTCAGTTTAGGGTTGTTCCATAATGAAGCAGAGGTGAAGATTTCTCTCTTTTGAATGTGACTCCATATATTTTTTGTATGGGACATTATTTTATTCTGCAGTCCCACCTTTTGTTTACTCAAATAATCTGATGCTTCGGCTGATGGTTCTAATGCTATAATAAATAGGAGAGGCGAGAGACAGTCATCTTGTTTTGTGCCTCGTCCTACTGAAAATGGAGATGATCGTAGTCTGTTAGTGACTACTATGGATTTGGGGTCGTTGTACATGCATTTAATAATATTCTGAATGCCCTGTCCAAATCCAAATGTATTTTATAGTATAATGCAGGTAGTCCCAGCCCACCCTGTCAAAGGCTTTTTCTGCGTCTAGGGATAAGGCTGCCACTGAAGTATCCAAATCTTTTGCCTTCCAGATGACATACAATAGGCGTCTAAGATTGTCAGATGAAGTTCTGCCTTTCACAAATCCCACCTGGTCTGGATTTATGGTTTTCTTAATGATATGATTCACCCTCATAGCCAGATGTTTTGTAAACAATTTTCTATCACAATTTATCAAATAAATTGGACTATAGCTCCCACACTCATGGGGATCCTTTACCTTTTTGAGGTTTAGGGTGATTACTGCGTCACTCATAGGTGGGAGCTCACCTGTCAATCGATTTGTTAAATGTATTCGATATTTCTTGGCTAAGGTGCTTTGCAAACCTTTTATAGAAATCACTGGGTATCCCAGGATGGGATGGGATGGGATACTGGCCAACAGTTTTCCTACCTTCACCTGATTCTTACCATCTCTGCTTCAGCCTGAACAGGAAATATTCCACTTTTTTACTGAATAAAGTATTCAGCTCATATTTAGTTTATCAGGTTTACCAGAGAAATGTTGTTAGGATTGGACCAATATTCCCTCTCCAGAGTTTTGAACTCTGTTTCAAGTTGATACATTTTCTGTTAATCTAATTTGTTAATAGTAGCTGACTGTTGTATCATTACTCCACGTATGTAAGCTTTAAAAGCTTCCCAGACATGTACCTGTTTCGCACTGTTTTGTAGTGTGTACTGGCACAAAGGAATTCACAAAACACCTTGTCATGTATTAGGCTGGTGTTCATTTACCAACATTTCCATTTTTCTCTTCCTTCTCCTATTCCATCAGTCAGATCAATGGGCACATGATCTGTCATAGCTATCGTGTCCACACTGCAAGCACCCACTTTATCTATGAGAGAGTGTGAGATCAGAAAATAGTCGATGCGTGAATAAACAGTGTGCCTATTCGAAAATAATGTGTACTCACGAGTGGTTGGATTGATCAGTCTCCATATATCATAAAAACCAGCATCCTTAGTGTTTTAATTGCTTCTTGAGTTTTGGAGGTTACAACCAGGTTACAGGTTACAACAGTTTTGGATTTCTCAAAAAATGCTCCAGGAGCCTAATTTTATAATCCTGATTTATAATGTAAATATACTACTACCAAAACGTGACGACTGTTAGAATATTTTAAGTCAATGCTTAGAGAATCAAAGAAAGTGAACGACTGGTAGTGCACTCCAAATAGAACACTAAACTTCCCATTGAACAAATGTCATAAACATATCCCAAACCCACAAGATACAAAAACAAAACGAAAAATCACCCTCTCCTAAACCAGGCCTTCATCCGTGTGAAGTGTCTCGAGGTCTTCCCAGCACTGACGCTCCAACAAGAATAAGAACGTTTTACCGACGCCAAATATAGGCATGACCATATACATTTTGAAACGATGACATGTCATAGAAAAAACATTGAACCTAAAGACAGGCTGATCATTATACTCGCAAAGAGAAGATATTACCTTTCTCATGAACTGTCTAATTCCATAAGGCAGCAATGTAAGCAGAGAACAAACACCAAAGGGAGACTTGTATAGGTCATAATAATGATAAAATAAACGTAAACTTTGGGTTGTGCCCATCATGCATGGCACGAACACGCCTGTTGTAGCCTATGTCTACCAACTATTGCTGTTATGATAAGAGTGAAAACTTAAAAGAATAGATATGTTTATCCCTACTATGACCGTAAAACAGAATGATATGCTTGGATTATAATCCTGCGCAATCTAGTACTATAATGATATCAACTGTAAACCAGAAAGATGCATTATAGGCAACATTCACAGCATAAACACTCCGTGAGACTGCTCACAACATAGGAAGTTCTATCAGCTTAGGGAAAAATGGTAGTCCATCCCTGATGAACCACCCCCATCATGTGGATCTTCCATAGCCTACCACGCTACTCAGATTGTTCAGCCTCATTGACGTCCGCAACACCCTTCTTTGGGTCAGTAAGAACGACGTAGTGATCCTCTCACAGTAACCCAGAACACGGCAGGGTATTGCAAGGAGTATTTTAGTCCCCTTTTTATGCACATACGTCTTACCTCCGTGAACGCATTTCTCTTGTCCTGAACCTCCTTGGAAAAGTCAGGGAAAAACTCCACCTTTGTCCCTTTTGCAGCAAAAAGTCCTAAATTATTTGGCTTTGAGCCGGAACTTCTCCTTGTCAGTGTATGGTAAGAATTTCACCAGGATAGGCCGGGGGTTACGTGGGGCTGGTCCGGGGCGCGGTGTCGTCAGTGTCCGATGTGTTCTCTCAATGGTCATGATGTTAACATCCTCCTGTGTGTCCTCAAATAGATTGCGTAAAATGTCTTTCACACAATCCACCGTATTTATGTGGATTTCGGGAACCCCTCTGTTCCGAAGTGTGTTTCTCCGACTTTCTCAGATTTTCCTGGTATTGAAGTCATTCTTCCAGTTTTTCTGGCAGTCTCCATTTTTTCAACAGTGTGGTTTAGGTGTGTGTTCTTGTCCTCCAATGTTGATATCTTCTCTTCTGCGTTTAACATGGTTGTCGAGAGTGTCCGCTGTATGTTTTATTTCAGCCACATCTTCACCCACTTTTGTAATTTTCTCTGAGATTTTTGTTCATTTTGCGAATCTCTTTAGTTAGCTGCTGCTGCTCACCACATCGTCGCCGGAAGTCCGCACATGGCCAATTTCAGCCCAGACAACCAATTGTGAAATATGTCAGAGAGGGTTGGAAGACCCCTACTGTATGAGGGTGACTTCTATTGGTGACATGAGTGAACCATTCTGGAAGGAATAGAGGTAATCGTTAGTTTATGATGGGTAGTAGCCTAATCAACAGGGCTGGGTTTTTCTGCTTCCTAGCCGACTAAACTAAACTCCACAATTTCCGATGGAGTTGATCTGTGACTAGTGTGGGCAGACTGGAGTTCTGACTTTGCATAAACAGATTTCAACACCCAAAGAATAGCTTGCATTTACACAGGACAATGTCATGTGTAAGAAATCTGTAGTTTTTAATAAAAACGTAATGTTAAGTGATGTCGGGAACTCCAGTCAGCCTACACTAGTCACTGCTCGACTCCATTGTAAACCGTTGAGTTTAGTCGGCTAGCCCCTTCCCAGTAACATTCGGTTGCGTCTCAAGCCTTTTATTGTTTTCCTATCTTTTTTTTGACATCATAATAAAAACAAGTTTGTTTCATTACACATGGCAGACATATTGCGAAAAAGGCCTAGACATGTTCTCCTTTCTTTCAAAATAACATCAGTAGCTTGACATAGGACTATTGGAAGAGAGCGTTTAGCACCGCACCCTCCTATTGTTTACCTTTGCTAATGTCCGCCACGGTGCTCATGCTCTGTCGCATGTGTAGACATGCGCAGTCCACATGTGCCAGGCGTGCATGTTTAGCAGGTGGGCTTCCCTCTGTCTTTTTACTGTGGCCATCTGTATCTGCCTCAATAGAAGTATGGATGAAGGATCAACCACCGTATCTGTAATTTACTGGGGCTTGGCTGAAAAGATTTATCTTTTTATTTTTTTAAATATATTTTATGATGCAACACAGGGCAATTGCTCAGGGCTAGGTTATAAACACATACTTTCTACTTGCCATATTGCCACCAAAGGACTCGTAGAATGTAGGCTTCTTCTTTCAAATCATCCCACTTCCATTGCAGTCAAAACCATGTTGTATTCAAGAGTTCATATAAAGAAGCTTAGACTCACAGTCATAGACATTTGTGGATGTCTGACAGTATTTCTGGTAGCCTGGTCATTTGTGTGCTTTTGGAAAGCATTAGGTCAACTTAGGTGTGTGAAAGGTACTGGCACACAGTGTTTGCTATTGCATTGATTCATTCCAGACGAGAACAGTTTTTTCCACAGACGGGGCATTACTGTGCTGACTCTCCAAAGCCAAGCCTCTCCTAGTCCCCACACTGCCCCACAAGCCTCTCCTAGTCCCCACAAGCCTCTCCTAGTCCCCACAAACCTCTCCTAGTCCCCACACTGCCCCGCAAGCCTCTGCTAGTCCCCACAAGCCTCTCCTAGTCCCCACACTGCCCCACAAGCCTCTCCTAGTCCCCACACTGCCCCACATGCTTTCCCTAGTCCCCACTCGGCTCAACAAGCCTCCCCTAGTCTCCACATTGCTCCACAAGCCGCAGATCCTCTGGATTCACAGTGTATTTCTGTAATGGAATCAGCACCTTCCAGACAGCAAGTTTGTCTGCTGCTTTTCTCGAGCAGCTGAGTGATATGTGCTGCCACCTCAGAAAATCCCTCTGTTTTCTTCCCCACTATGTTCTCTCTCCTTCTCTAGGTGTGGGGGAACGGTAGGAGCCATCCTGACCTGTCCCCTGGAGGTGGTGAAGACCAGACTACAGTCATCCCACATCACACTCTACGTGTCTGAGGTGCAGCTCAGTACCGTCAATGGGCCCAGCGTAGCACGCATGTCCCCTCCAGGACCCCTGCACTGCCTCAAGTGGGTATTATATTCAGCCTGCACAACTTGATTTACTAGCATTGTCATTAGGGCTGGGCGATATGACGATATATATCGTGGGACGATAGAAAAACGTCTTATCGTTTCATATTATGCTCTATTGTTTATTTCGTTGTGTCGCAAATCAAACCCTTTACGGCAATATTTTTCGTCAATTGGACGATGCTTTGCGTTCTTCCACACAGAAATTTGCAACACAAACAAACATGGAGGAGAGTGAATGTGGCACGGAGACACAGAGCTCGTACCTAAAAGAGGGGCTACTTTGTTTACATAGACGTGGTTTGTGTATGAGTCTGACACGGACCAGGAAACTGTCCTCTGCAAAATATGCCGCAGGCCGGTCCCGAAAACAGGCTCAAACACCACTAACCTCTTTTTTTACCACCTATGCAAGACTCACGTGAAACAGTACGGAGAGTGTGTATGGATGAGACCCCAAAAAGTACAGTAGAGTGCTCAAAACAAACCCCCGACTCAGACGTTCCAAGAGGCTTTTGCCGGCGGCACACCATATGGCAAAGAATCAGGAAGATGGAAGGAGATAACAGCTGCCGTTACAACTTACATCTGCAAAGACATGGGCCCCAATTTACACCGTTTCGTGAGTTGGTGCTAACACTCGACCCAAGGTACCATGTGACAAGTATTAATGCCAAAATGACATGCGAAACAGGCAAGCCCCCAAAATATATATATTTTAGGCCTATATTTATTTTGTTTGCAAATATAGTTGAAGTGTTTACTATTGACCTTTTTTAGATTTTATACTTTGTTATGTGCTTAATTGAAAATTTGTACAAAGGTTCTAAATAAAAGGAGATATAATCAAATATGACTAAGTACCTTATTTGTTGAGTATAATTCAAAATGTAATAAGAAATAGGTCTTTGCATGTGGTCATTTTATAGAAACTATTTATTCATTGAATTTACAGAAAATGTGATATGTACAGTCGAAGTCGGAAGTTTACATACACCTCAGCCAAATACGTTTAAACTCAGTTTTTTTTTCACAATTCCTGACATTTAATCCAAGTAAAAATGCCCTGTCTGAGGTCAGTTAGGATCACCACTTTATTTTAAGAAATTGACATGTCAGAATAATAATAGTGATTTATTTCAGCTTTTATTTCCTTCATCGCATTCCCAGTGGGTCAAACGTTTACATACACTCAATTAGTATTTGGTAGCATTGCCTTTAAATTGTTTTGACTTGGGTCAAACGTTTCAGGTAGCCTTCCACAAGCTTCCCACAATAAGTTGGGTGAATTTTGTCCCATTCCTCCTGACAGCGCTGGTGTAACTGAGTCAGGTTTGTAGGCCTCCTTGCTCACACGTGCTTTTTCAGTTCTGCCCACGAATGTTCTATAGGATTGAGGTCAGGGCTTTGTGATGGCCACTCCAATACCTTGACTTTGTTGTCCTTAAGCCATTTTGCCACAACTTTGGAAGTATGCTTGGGATCATTGTCCATTTGGAAGACCCATTTGCGACCAAGCTTTAACTTCCTGACTAATGTCTTGAGATGTTGCTTCAATATATCCACATAATTTTCCTGCCTCATGATGCGATCTATTTTGTAAAGTGCACCAGTCCCTCCTGCAGCAAAGCACCCCCTCAACATGATGCTGCCACCCCTGTGCTTCACGGTTGGGATGGTGTTCTTTGGCTTGCAAGCCTCCCCCTTTCCTCCAAACATAACGATGGTCAGTATTGCCAAACAGTTCTATTTTTGTTTCATCAGACCAGAGGACATTTCTCCAAAAAGTATGATCTTTGTCCCCATGTGCAGTTGCAAACCATAGTCTGGCTTTTTTTATGGCGGTTTTGGAGCATTGGCTTCTTCCTTGCTGAGCGGCCTTTCAGGTTATGTTGATATAGGACTCGTTTTACTGTGGATATAGATACTTTTGTACATGTTTCCTCCAGCATCTTCACAAGGTCCTTTGCTGTTCTGGGATTGATTTGCACTTTTCGCACCAAAGTACGTTCATCTCTAGGAGACAGAACGCGTCTCCTTCCTGAGCGGTATGACGGCTGCGTGGTCCCATGATGTTTATACTTGCATACTATTGTTTGTACAGGTGTACGTGGTACCTTCAGGCATTTGGAAATTGCTTCCAAGGATGAACCAGACTTGTGGAGGTCTGCATTTTGTGGCTGATTTCTTTTGATTTCCCCATGATGTCAAGCAAAGAGGCACTGAGTTTGAAGGTAGGCCTTGAAATACATCCACAGGTACACCTCCAATTGACTCAAATTATGTCAATTAGCCTATCAGAGGCTTCTAAAGCCATGACATCATTTGCTGGAATTTTCCAAGCAGTTTAAACTTAGTGTATGTAAACTTCTGACCCAGTGGAATTGTGATACAGTGAAATAATCTGTCTAAACAATTGTTGGAAAAATGACTTGTCATGCACAAAGTAATGTCCTAACCGACTTGCCAAAACTATAGTTTGTTAACAAGAAATTTGTGGAGTGGTTGAAAAACGAGTTTTAATGACTCCAACATAAGTGTATGTAAACTTCCGACTTCAATTCTATGTATCTTTATCGGGATAAGAAATGACCTATATCGTGATATGCATCTTTATCGGGATATGAGATTTTGGCCATATCGCCCAGCCCTAAGTAACATAGTCTATGACAATATCAGCTCACAAGATCAAACAGGCATAGGCCTATATTCCAATGTCTAGATATGTTCGTTAACCATCAAACTGTACAAATACAATACTTTATGCTTGTGTTATTGGTTTTGATAGTTTGGGATGTATTACTGTCATTGCCCTCCAGCTTTGCACATTAAACAGTCCTAAGTAGCCTAATGTGTAGAAGTCTCAAGAAACCAGAGTAAAAATGAGCTGGTGTTGGGTGTTTACACGCCCTCCGCTCTACCCCCTATCCTCTTGTGGGGTTTGGCATTAGGATCCCTCCCTCCTCACGAAACCCCATGTTGTTTGCTCTGGCTCATGTCTCCTCGGCAGGCAGTGCCATGTGGACTGAAATCCAACTCCTAGAGCTCGTCTCTCTCTCTCCCCTACCTTCAGGGAAAGGCCTGTCTGGGGATCTGTAGCATACCCCAGCAGCAGGATGTATCACATCGTATCAAACTACTATCATACTTCATGTTTTTCTTTCTACAAGTTGTTGTTGTTACAACCCAGCAAGGCTTTCAGCAGACCCTATTCCTAGTTCATTGTTATGAACGCCACTGACGTTTAAGTGAAAAGAATGTGAATATTTGTGAGTGGTGGGTAAGATGTTGTTTTTTTTGTCTTCAGGTTGATTCTTGAGAAAGAAGGAGCCCGCTCTCTGTTCAGGGGCCTGGGGCCTAACCTAGTGGGCGTGGCCCCCTCCAGGTAAGCACCCAACATTACATAAAACATTTTAGATTAATGAAATTGTATTATTGTATAATCATTTCATATTTCAGGCTAAACAATATCACTAACCACGTTTCCATCCAAACATTTCAAGCAGATGAGTTACCTGACACATAAAAAGTCTTAATTTCTAAACGGTTCACCCGTTATGGATGAAAATACCCTCGAATTAAAGCTGACAGTCTACACTTTAACCTTGTAGTAATTGTATCATTTCAAATCCAAAGTGCTGGAGTACGAAGCCAAAACAAGCAAAAATTTGACACTAACCAAATATTTTTAGAGCTCACTGTATGTGTGCTCTACGCAGTATCTGCCCTATGGTTGCAAAACTACTGGTAATTTACCAAAGTTACCGGAATCTTAACAAAATCTATGGCAATCTAACGTAACTTCGGTAATTTATTCTTGAATAACTGTAAAAAAATATATTTAAAAAATATATATCATATTAGGGGTGACCCCATTTAGTCGACTGGTCGATAGGCTGTTGGTTGACCAAGATTATTTTAGTTGCTCAATCGCAGATATAAAAATGAATGACACACGAGACACCTGTCTGATTTGCACCTGTCTGAGGACTAATCCATTGAGACTAATCCATTGAGGAGGCAGCGGGATGCCACTGTCCAAGAAGAAGGAGAGTGTGGCTAAGATGCACAATGCACATCTCTCCTCCATGTGGTACCCTTCCTCGTGACCCTCCAGTATGACAATGCCACACTGCTCGTTCTGTGCATGATTTCCTGCAAGACAGGAATGTCAGTGTTCTGCCATGGCCAGCAAAAAGCCCGGATCTCAATCCCATTGAGCACGTCTGGGACCTGTTGGATCGGAGTGTGAGGGCTAGGACCATTCCCCTCAGAAATGTCCAGGAACTTGCAGGTGCCTTGGTGGAAGAGTGGGGTAACATCTTGCAGCAAGAACTGGCAAATCTGGTGCAGTCCATGAGGAGATGCACTGCAGTACTTAATGCAGCTGGTGGCCACACCAGATACTGACTTTCTTTTGATTTTGACCCCCCCTTTGTTCAGGGATACATTATTCAATTTCTGTTAGTCACATGTCAGTGTAACTTGTTCAGTTTATGTCTCAGTTGTTGAATCTTGTGTTCATACAAATATTTACACATGTTAAGTTTGCTGAAAATAAACGCAGTTGACAGTGAGAGGACGTTTCTTTTTTTGCTGAGTTTAGATGATTTTACTAAAACACATATGGAAAAATACACATTTAAAAAATGTAATCAATTGGTCGAAAGAAAAGACTACTCTTGGTCGACCAAGATTGTTTTTTGTGGTAGACAGCCCTAATTCATAGATAACTTAATTATATTTGTGTCCACGAGTTTCTAGTAGATAGACCATATGTTTCAAGAAAAAATTGCCTAATTATTGAAGAAGAGGGAAAAAAAGCATCTCATCAACAATGGCCAGCTATTGACTTTTTTCACAACTGCCACCAGTTTGACGACAAAACATTGACAACGAATACATATTGACATAATAAAAAAGAGTTTGTAAAAAAAACAACAAAAAAAACAATCGACGATATTTCATGTTGAAACCCTCATATTAAAGGTAGACTCTGTGAAATTCCATTGCCACAAGCAGCACCGGAGATATTGAGATGAGCGAGATGCAACACATTTACGTCATTTAGCAGACGCTCTTATCGCTCTGTCACACACGGTATCTCTGCATGTGCACGGGTTCGTTTCACGCTGTTCACAGCATGGTAGCCAGGGTACCAAAACAGCTGAAAGTTGATCCTCATGCTTTAACACTCTTAGTTGTTGCAGAAATTGACCCACTGTTTACTTTCTACATCTACGTCAAATTGCTAAGTCTACCTTCAAACATCAATGGAATTCACTAAGTTGATGGTTTATATTTAGAATGTTTTAGATCTGTTTCATTCTATTTTGTTTTATTTTAAAATCATCTCATTAAGTTTGTTCATATATTTTACATGTGATAAGGCCACACAGAGGCCCAGAGACCTTTACACCTGTGATTATCTGAAGTACCCAAAATGGCCACTAGATGACCTGTGATAGACCACATAAAATCCCTGGAAGATACCAAAAATCAGGTAGTTTACTGGTAAACTTCAAAAGTTTCCAGTAATATACCCTCCCTTGACAACCCTAATCTAGCCTATCCTAAGTGGAAGGAGCTACTATTAACATTATCTGACATTGACCCACTGGAGGTCAACTGCGCGCACACACACAGTGGATGTTAGCACTGGAGTCAGTTCTCAGTTGTTGTGTAGGAATGTCTGAGGGGTCACTTTGTTGCCGTGGTTAATAGTCAAGGGGTTCTGGGAGGTTACTGTGTCACAAGTTGACGGGGGTCCATTTTACATCTTACAATTGTACTTTTACAGAGAGGAGTTGTGAATCAGTCAATCACTGTCATAGTGATTTATCTCATTCCTTGTCCATCTGTTACAGGCTGACTACACCGCCAGCGTTGCAAAATACATTTCGAAATCTATATTATTCAATTATTGCACCCACACTGCTCGCGTGCGCCAACGAGCGTCTGCGTTGCCAAGGGCTAAAATAGAAGTCAGTTCTATTTCTGACGCAGACCGCACTGCAAGTCCTGCCTCTCCCATCTCCTCAGTGGTTTATAGAAGCGGGTACCCACGTGCCATCTCCTCATTGGTTATACCCACGTGGGTGACAAAGACGAATGAGGTCGGTGGCGGAAATGCACGTAATGTATGATAGTTGCCAATCGCAATATAAAGTCGAGAAGAAAAAGCCTAGAAGGAGGAGAGACGACTAGAAACGATTCAGTTGACAGTTTTGTGTGGATTAATTGTCAGAGTAGAGGACCTTGTGCATTTCAGGTAAAATATCAACTCAATGTGTATGTCAGGACAAATTAGCTAGCAACAGCAAGCTAGCTAAATAGGACAAGTTAGCTAGCAAGTGCAAGCTAGCTAGCTAAATTGCCATAAAGGTTTAATGCTTTTTGACCAGTCCCCAAATTAATTTCATTGGTTCAGAGTTTGTTTTGATATTTTAACCTGCGTGTCATGATTGCGTTTGCTGTGGGGGGACAAAATAAATGTATGCACGATGGCGCACGCGCGCAGCCGGTTTGGGTTCCGTATTAGACTAGACAAACAGCACTAATGCACTGCATCAGGCTGTCCATCCCACAGTCTTAATGCTGTTACATAACACTGTCGGTCACTGTGGAGGATAAAGAAGAGAACAACCAAACTAGGGTTTCTGAGAGAGAGAGAAGCCGATCACAGCGGCAGTGATCAGGGCTCAGAGTAGCACTGTACATTAGCCAGCCAGTGAGCTAACCATCTGTAGGAGTGAGAGAAAAGATTAGTTGTTAAATTGCTACTAATGCTAATTATCCCCTGGCCCGCTGATGATGTTGCGTCTAAGTGGTAGCTAATGGTAGAAGCTAGCTAATGCTATGTCTAACAAGAGCTTGTGCTAAGTGTATGTGGAGTGCTTTGTTGACATTGTCTGGGTAGATGCTGATGCAGAGTCAAATCACCTGGGCCTCTGATGCAACACGAAATACGCTACATGGCCAAAAGTATGTAGACACCACTTCAAATATGTGGATTGAGCTATTTCAGCCACACCTGTTTCTGACAGTTGTATAAAATCGAGCGCACAGCCATGCAATCTCAATAGAAAAACATTGGCAGTAGAAGGGCCTGTACTGAAGAGCTCAGTGACTTTCAACGTGGAACCGTCATACGATGCCACCTTTCCATCAAGTCAATTTGTAATATTTCTGCCCTGCTAGAGCTGCCCTAGTCAACTGTAAGTGCTGTTATTGTGAATTGGAAACGTCTAGGAGCAACAGCGGCTCAGCAGCGAAGTGATAGGCCACACAAACTCATCGACTGTCCTTGGTTGCAACACTCGCTACCGATTTTTATCTTTTTTTAAAATCCAAACTACCTCTGGAAGCAACGTCAGCAAAAGATCAGTTTATCAGGAGCTTGATTAAATGGGTTTCCATGGCCGAGCAGCCGCACATAAGCCTAAGATCACAATGCAAAACGTCGGCTGGAGTGGTGTAAAGCTCACCGGCATTGGACTCCATATTAATGCCCATGATTTTGGAATGAGATGTTTGACAAGCAGGTATCCACAAAATGTTGGTCATGTAGTGTGTGTGTGTGTATATAGCCTAGGCTACACACACACACACACACACACAGTCTTGTACAGCTAACCTTGTTAGGACACACATTTCAGTCCCATTCAAAATCCTATTTTCCTTAACCCGTACTCTTACCTTAACCCAAAAACGTAACCTTAAACTTAACTCTAACCCTAAACCTAACCCTAGCTTTTAACCCTAAAACTAACCCTAGCTCCTAAACCTAATTCTAACCATAACACCAATTCTGGTCCGCACAAGAATAGTTAAACACGTCTACACACACACACACACACACACACACACTGTGACTGATAAGCATTTAGTGGTAAGTGTTTTAAAAATAATAATACTTTTTTAACATGTTTGGATATAGGTATAAACTACCTCTAGTGTAGTCAACAGTTTATACATCTCTGCCTAGCCAAACATGGTGAGACAATGGCAAATTGGCTGAAGAAGCAGAAACAGCCTGGCCTGTCACCTCAAATGTGCTTCTAGACCTACAGGTAGCTAATTGTTGAAGAAAGACTAAGAGATCAGGGCTAGTGTGTGTACTGAATGTATTTACTTAAGGTTGCACAATTCCACTGATTTTTTTCCCCCAAATTCCTAGGTTTTCCATAAATCCTGCTTGGAAGTTTCCCAGTGCCAGGAGGGAATAAGCAGGAAATCTGGAATCTTCCAACCACAACTTCTGGTGAATTTTTGGAAATAATACCAGAATTGTGCAACCCTACTCCTTTTAGCACTGCGTTTGGTCCAATAAGGGCTATTTAAACTGAAACACTCAGCTCAGCCGTTGTTGCTGTTGTCTTTACTCATATTTAGTAGGGGTGTAACGGTTCACCAAACCTATGGTTTGTTATGTATTGTGCTTTTGGGTTCACGGTTCGGTTTTAGTACAGCGGGAAAATGAAATGCCAACAGTAATTCTAGTTAAAGATGCACTATTTGAATAGTTCGCCTAATTTCAGTTTGTGACAAAACATGCAAGTATATTGAGTATCATTGTACCATCTAAACTACTGTGAAGTATATTTTCCATAACCAAAAATATTGTATTGTTCAGCAGTTTAAAGCTGGTGTAAAAAAACAAAAAACGGGAAGCATATAAAACAGATCTACCGCTTTCTAGGTTGCTTTCGATGAGAATTAACATTTCTGTGAATTTTGTCAGGTCGCACAAAAAGTGACATAATGCAGCTTTAATTTTTGTTTAAGAAAATCCATAGTGTTGGTATTCCTGATTCCATATATGATCATGAGTCATAATGCCTGATGAGAGCACTATCAAAAATAACACTTTGGATTTTCTTAATTGAAAACACACGACTACTCAATGTGTAAACATGGTTCAGACATTGTATAGGCCTCTGCTATAATGTTTTCTAACCAACAGAAAAATATGGGTACTTGTGTGACTCTGTAGCACGTACTTCTCATCTCAGTCCGGGGTAATGTGATGGGCTGTCACTGTGAAGTAGCCCTGGAGCTCCAGCCATGGGTAGTAAGAGCAACACAGGGTGCATCTCAGTCCGGGGTAATGTGATGGGCTGTCACTGTAAAGTAGCTCTCTGTAGCCCTGGGAGCTCCAGCCATCGGTAGTAAGAGCAACACAGGGTGCGGTGCATTGGCAAATTCATTGACAACTACAGCTTTGGCTTCTTACAGTGAATTTGGAATGTATTCAGACCCCTTGACTTTTGTAACATTACAGCCTTATTCTAAAATTGACGAGGATCTTTTTTTTTTTTTTTCGATCTACACACAATACCCCATAATGACAAAGCAAAAAAAGGTATTTAGGAATGTTTGCTAATGTAAAAAAAGAACAAAAAAGCCCCATCTTATTTACATAAGTATTCAGACCCTTTGCAATTAGATTCGAAATTGAGCTCGGGTGCATCCTGTTTCCATTTGATCATCGTTGAGTTTTTCTACAAGTTGATTGGATTCCACCTTTGGTAAATTCAATTGATTGGACATGATTTGGAAAGTCACACACCTGTCTATATAAGGTCCCAAGGTTAACAGTCCATGTCACAGCAAAAACCAAGCCATTATATCGAAGGCATTGTCCGTAAAGATCTGAGACAGGATTGTGTTGAGGCACAGATCTGGGGAAGGGTACCAAAACATTTCTGCAGCATTGAAGGTCCCCAAGAACACAGTGACCTCCATTCTTAAAAGGAAGAATGGAATCACCAAGACTCTTTCTAGAGCTGTTTGCCAGGCCAAACTGAGCAACCGGGGAGAGGGGTCTTGGTCAGGGAGGTGACCATGAATCCGATGGTCACTCTGACAGAGTTCCTCTGTGGAGATGGGAGAACCTTCCAGAAAGACAACCATCTCTGCAGCACTCCACCAATCAGGCCTTTATGGTAGAGTGGCCAGACGGAAGCCACTCCTCAGTAAAAGGCACATGACCGCCCACTTGGGGTTTACCAAAAGGCACCTAAAGGACTCTGACCATGAGAAGCAAGATTCTCTGGTCTGATGAATCCAAGATTGAACTCTTTGGCCTGAATGCCAAGTGTCACATTTGGAGGAAATCGGGCACTATCCCTACGGTGAAGCGTGGTGGTGGCAGCATCATGCTGTGGGGATGTTTTTCAGAGGCTAGGACTGGGAGACTAGTCAGGATCAAATGAAAGATGAACGGAACAAAGTACAGAGATCCTTGATGAAAACCAGCTCCAGAGCACTGAGGACCTCAGACTGGGGCGACGGTTCACCTTCCAACAGGACGATGACCTTAAGCACACAGCCAAGACAGCGCAGGAGTGGATTCGGGACAAGTCTCTGAATGTCCTTGAGTGGCCCAGCCACAGCCCGGACTTGAACCCAATCTAACATCTCTGGAGAGACATGAAAATAACTGTGCAGTGACGCTCCACAGCCAACCTGACAGAGTTGGAGAGGATCTGCAGAGAAGAATGGGAGAAACTCCCCAAATACAGGTGTGTCAAGCTTTTAGCATCATACCCAAGAAGACTCGAGGCTGTAATCGCTGACTAAGGTGCTTCAAAAGTACTGAGTAAAGGGTCTGAATACTTATGTAAATGTGATATTTTAATTTTTTTATTTGTAATAAATTAGCGAACATTTCTAAAAACCTTTTGCTTTGTCATTTTGGGGTATTGTGTGTAGATTGATGAGGGGGGAAAAAACAGTTGACTCAATTTTAGAATAAGACTAACATAACAAAATGTGGAAAAAGTCAAGGGGTCTGAATACTTTACGAATACACTGTGTGTGTGTGTATATATATCTATATCTATATATCTATATCTATATCTGAAATGGGTGCGAAAAGACAGTTTGTAATGTGGCTCGAGCACTTTCACGAGGTGCGGAAACCTACTATTCTTCTCAACCACCGAGAATGGGCTCATATCCGCGGCCATTAACATACCTATCACTCTTTATTTTGCCCGGTCAGAATCAGCTGCGAATGGCTACTTGAATGCAGAGGGTAGACAAAGTTGTTATTTTGTGTTTACGTGTTGCTCCGGTTGTATGAATACTGAAGTTTTGTCGACGTAAAAGTTTCAGATGTTGGCAGCTGCATAAGCTATTCTTGTTGATCAGTGGTGACATACTTTGTGTTTTATCCACAACTCTCTGTCCATTGCCGTTGTAATCTATTGGGAAACCCAACATTTTCCCAAACTGTAGATTTTAAACGTTGATGGAGAATCCCCCTGGTTTATCGACCCTACCACTCGCCATCGTACAGAACTAGTTCCCGGCTCCGCCTCAAAAAAAGACCTTGAAATGCGGCAAATTAAGATTCAAATTTGATTACAATGTGCGGATAGGCTCAATGTTTCAACAGAATAGCCTAAAACAGATTTAGTCCAGGCATACAACACAGCGTAGACATAGCATATAGACCTAGTGGTTTTTATGTTTATATATTTTTTTATGTATTCATTCGGGTTCACAGTGCGGACCGAACCGAAGTCCCCAATACGGAACGGTTCGGTATGAATACATGTACCTTCTACTGTTTGCTGTAGGTTCCTTGGCAGGACAAGGGTTTCCCCACCAGGGACGGTGAAGATGTTGATTCCTGTGCTGTGAAGTATGTATCATGTTCTCACCCTGTCTCCTCCAGAGCCATCTATTTTGCTGCATACTCCAGTGCCAAAGAGAGACTGAATGGAGTGTTTCAGCCGGACTCTACACAGGTCCACATGGTGTCTGCTGGCTTGGCAGGTAACCACACCAACCTCACCCACTTTCTAACACTATACCATGCAGTCTTTTTTTACAGTTTTATTTCTAGATTTTTCATTGGTAGGTATACTTTCAATCATCCATTTTTGTGTGAGTATTCAGTCAACTGTAGCTAGTAATTTTGGATGATAGGCTAACCTGGAGAGTCATGTGATGTGACCACTTCTAATGTGTTGGTCAGACATGCCAGAGAGCTGGACCTGACCAGGTTAGTGGTGGTAAGTCCAGTCAAACCCAGACTGACTAGTTCTGTAGAGGTCCCCTACCTTACCTTCCTATTGTAGGGTTAGGTTTCTATGTTGTAGTCTCGTGCTACAGTATATCTGTCCAGCAGCTCTCAGCCTGTTGGTTCCTGTGACAGCTCCTCATATGACCTAATCCTCTAACCTAGTGCCTAAACTAGTTTCTCACACGAGGCGTCTCTCTGTCTTTCCATCTGCATTTTGTTAGGACATTGTTGATTTTTCAAAGGCTAGGGAGTACAATAAAGTCTATTTATTGTTGACGTTGAGTCTACAAAGCCTTTTTCAAGACAAGTCTCAGTTAGGCAAGAGCTCAAACCTAGACACTTCCCTAGGCCTCCTGTACACACACTGAATCATCTGTTTCCCCTGGCCATTATTCACCTCTGCTTCAAAGTGACAACCCCATGTTAAACCTGGCATATCAGGCTGATACTCGCAGATCAACTCCCTGGCAGGCATTTTTTTTGGAAGATCTTCTACTAAACAGCCTTCCTAGACGCAAGCTGGTTTCATACATGTTGGAGACATGAGATGTCCTGATGAAGGTCCACAGACCGGAAGCTCAGCCACAATTAAAGACATTTGCAGCTGACTAGAAGGATGCAGAGACTTTTTCTCCAGTTTTGCCTTTTGCCTCCAGCAAAAGTGTGTGGTAGATTCTGCCTATTATCATAAAATTATATTGTAAAACTCCAACTTGTTCAGTATTTTTTATATATATATATATATCTCTATCTCTATCTCTATCTCTATCTATATACACACACACACACACACACTGGCCTTTTCTAGATGAGGAAATCCATTCTATCTCTAGATGATTATTTCTGTCCAGTGTCAGTGATCCTAGGAGCAATATGTCATGTAGCCTAGACTCCTGGCTTCTACCCTTTTAGAATTTAGGTCAGTCAAGCAAGCTGGGCTTTTAAAGAGCGCTGCGTGTTTCTGTAATGGAGGACCGTGAGACTGTGTTTTTGACAGGTTTACGTTAACACCCTGTCCCTCTGTGCAGCATGGCTCAGTCCTTCCACCAGTCAAATCAAGGTTGGCTCTGCTTTATTTAGTCTGCCCAAATACTCCCTCTAGTGGCCACTCCACATAGCAGGCCTCTCTCTGTGATGCAGGAGCTCAGGGAGGGGAATAGACTGGCTCTGGTATGACTGGTGAGAAAAGAAGCCTGTTTGCCATTGGTAGAGAGAGATGTGATACAGAGAGCTCATTGGTACATCGTAGATATGTGATAGAGAGTTGTGTAGCCAAGTGGCATCTGCAGAGCTAGGAATAACCCTGAGATCAGTGTCAACATGACTGCCAGGCTAAAGCAGTCTAACACTGCAATTATGGGAGTGTAACCTTTACACACACTAACATGCTGTCACAACACAGATATCATAGGCCTTGTCATACTGTGGTATGTTCATGAGCTCGTCTCTCTCTTAAAAACGTGTTGAGTTTTAAATTCCCTTTAAGGCTGATGCTTCAGAGAAGATTTGGACAGTGTTTTGTTCTACAGCTTGGTAGACAGACACTCCTGGTGTTGTCTGAATCATCAGAGCTCTTGTCCTTCCTCTCAGGGTTCACAGCCATCACAGCTACCAACCCTATCTGGCTCATCAAGACTCGCATGCAGCTGGACTCCAGGTAAACACACAGGTCTGAGTCAGTAGTGGCTAGAGGTGGATTTAGGATGTGGTGTACAACGTCTCTGTCGTTTGTACCATTAGTAAATTATTTTCCGCCTGCCTTTCATAGGAACCGTGGGGAGAAGCCCATGAATGCCTTTGAGTGTTTGCGGCGGGTGTACCAGACAGAAGGCCTGCGAGGGTTTTACCGGGGAATGTCAGCGTCCTACGCTGGAATCTCAGAGACTGTGATCCACTTTGTCATCTACGAGAGCATCAAGCGGCGCCTCCTGGAGGTCAAGGCAGCGCAGCACATGGACGACGAGGAGGAGGAGTCGTCCAAGGATGCCTCGGACTTTGTGGGGATGATGCTCGCCGCCGCCACCTCCAAGACCTGTGCCACGTCCATCGCTTATCCCCACGGTGAGGGCACTGCATCCTGGGAGCAGGAGGGTGGGAGTGGAGGATATGGGGTTTATAGTCAGTCATGTGTTTGTAGTCCTTAGACTAGTTAGAACCTGTAGTTAGTATTGGTTCCGGTATGGAATCCAGTACTGGGAAAGTATTTATTTTAAATGGACCAGGAAATGAGCGTGCTCCTCTCCTTTTCCCATCGTTACAGAAGTGATCCGGACCCGGCTACGGGAGGAAGGCACCAAGTACCGTTCCTTCTTCCAGACTCTGACCACGGTGCCCAAGGAAGAGGGCTACCGGGCACTGTACCGCGGCCTCACCACCCACCTGGTGCGCCAGATCCCCAACACCGCCATCATGATGTGTACCTACGAACTAGTGGTCTACATGCTAAATGGTTAACCTTTGTCCCTTGACCTACGACCCCAGATTAAACCCTAGAGAGAGATGGGTCTACACCCCACGTTGAACCAATGGCACTAAGAGACCCCCAAGAAACAGGGACTGTCATCTCTCACACCTCCAGTCCCTCCATCCTGTCTAAAACTAAAGCACCCTGTTTTGGGATGGGGAGTTGGGTTGTTTTCAGGGGTGCACGACACAGGAAGAGGGGTTGGTAGACAGGAAATCACCATGTTTGTTTTGGGGATATGGTTTAAAGGTGTTTAAAAAGAAGCGGTGTCATTGAAAATGAGTTCTTAGGAGCCCTTTCTCTCTGCTTTTCTTGCCCTCTTATTGTCTCTCCTAAATAAGCTTCTTTACACGGGCATAGGTTACTGGAGCAGGTACAGTGGGGAGAACACTCAAGCTATTTTAGTCTAACAATACTAATCATTTCTCTGGTTTGTGTGTCAAGGGGGCAATTGGTAGTAGAGGCTTGTTGAGTGCAGGGAGGTCTTAAGGATAGGGTTGAAGGTTTGAGCGAGGTGGATAAGGGACGTGCCTTGCGACGACTTTAACTGACCTGTATAGATGCACAATAGTGATGTGAGGTTGAGGAAGAAGAGCAAAGGTCAGACCAGCCCTGGTTTCTGGATCTCATTGGACCGCAGGCATTCAGAACCACACAGTGCTCGTCGGGTCTGCTTTGTGCTCAGGACCCCTCCATCCCTGTTGGTCAACAAGCTCACAGGTCGTCCCTACAGGGGCCAGTCTGGCCGGCCCTGACTAACACTATAAGCATTGATACTCTGACTCATACTGGAAGCTTAAACACATGCAGCAGTCTTTACAGTGTTCTCTTTGTGTGCTTGTTCTGTAAAGTGGGTGATAGTAAGAACCTTTTGACCCACTCCCTCGTAGCACCCAGACTGACCAGAATCATCCGCCATTTTAAACTACTTGAATGGTAATCAACACAAGGAATAACAAACAAAAGACTATGGGAGCATTGTCTCACATCAGATGGCAACCTTGTGAATATTCTAAGACAGAAAAAAAAACATAAGTTTACAAACTTAACAAGACAAATATATGAAATCGTATAAATGTCTTCATAAGATGTAACATTGTTGCATTTTTCTGCCCAGTCATGGGAGTGTAAACTATATGTTTTTGGGGGGATTGGAGGGTGAACTTCTGAACCCCAAGGTTTCCCCTCCTCCCCCCTTTTGACATACAGTATGTGGGATTCTTTCTGCATTTTTCTATAGACCTGCTCTGACCTCCAGTTGCATCTCTTCTTTCTCTGCCTCAGAATCCAAGCAAGTGTTACACATGAGACAATCCTCTGTCCGGTGTTCACTTTGGGAATAGATGGGATTCTCTTGTGTACGTGTGTGAAATGCTACACGATAAGGAGACCCTGTGTTGTCTATCCCCATACTTTATGCAGTATATGTGTTTTTACAAAAATTTTTTTTTTTTTTTAAAGAAAACAAGTTGCCAATGTTTGGGGGGGAAACAATTTTTTTAATCTGACTGTTTAATGCCTTAAACAGAAAGATACTTGCTGTCTACTTCATCTGTCGACTCCCTTTTATTTAGCTGTTTTTCCTGTTATTTTCTGATTTGTCATTTTGAAACTGTGAGAACTCAATGTTCATCTCTTTGTCTACCTGTTTACATTCAGTCTTGTGTAACCATAGAGACGACCTTACCGACTGACCTTTCCCCACTCACATGATATGAGCACGAAGAGCCTTCCCAGCACATGTAAGCATCACTGCAGCCATTCAGTCAAATATCCACAGGTCACACTAATGCTAGAAATAAGAATTAGGGTCATAACATGTTTACTGTTCCTTAAGAGAGAGAGGGTGCACAACCACATGTTTAAGTTGCACCTGTATTCGTCTGTCACTGTCTCACTCGTCATTATTCACGATTCATTCAGGAGTTTAGAAACATTCTATTCTTATTTACAATAAAATTCACTTTAAAATGACAATACATTTACCATTTAATTTCTATTGGGCACAAAATAATCTGAAACACAACAGCAAGTGCATCAAACACATTTGTAGTCAGAATCTTGACATAATCCTTGCGTGCTGTGAGTATGGGACCAAATACTGAACTTTTTACTACTTTAATACACCTAAGTGCATTTGTCCCAATACTTTTGGTCCCCTAAAATGGGGAGACTGAGCCAAAACAACGTGTCACTGTCCCAGTAGTTGGAGCTCCCTGTATAATGAATATCTATATTGATCCATGAGGGCTGCCAGTTGCCCATCCCTGACCAACATGTGCATGTTTCTACTCTGGGTCTGTGTGTGTGTGCTTATAACCACAGACATTTGGTACATGGGTCTGTTCTCATCTTATGTCTGAATAGTGTGTGTTTGAGAGTGAGTGTGTTTCCGTTCCATATGAATCTTGTCGTGCCCTTTTTTGTTTTGTAGGTGTGTGTGTCAGTGTCAGTATGCTCTCAGTCCATTGACTAACTGTTGTGTTCCTGTTCCATTTGTTTCCTCTAATTTGTGTTTTGTATTTGCTCATGAGGTCTTTGACGAGCCTCCTAGATGCGTGGCTGACTATGCATTCTTCTCACACCCCTGGTTTGTAAAACAAAAATCTATAAATGGGAAAGGGTGCTCGGGGCATTTTGTCATTTTTGTGTGGTTTGATTGTATCCAGAAAATGTCTAAAACGTTACTGTCAAGGAAAGAAACAGTTCATTTCTATAACCAGCAGATGGTAGTATTGACTTCAGGTGCCAGCAGCAAACTACCAAGTCTCTTATAACAAACACACCCAAGTTTCCATTAGTCGTATGTACGGGACACATGGTATACACCATCCAACTAAATGCTTACGTGCAGGTTCTTTCTTGACAGTGCAACAATAATACGAACATAAAGTAAATGGCTCCGTAAAATAGAGTAATACATTTTATCATAAGTATAATACAGGAAGACACAATTACTAGTCTGATATGTGTTTGAGGATTGGGGGGCAGGTGTTTAAAGATCATAAGAGTGTGTGAGCGTGAGTCAGTCCAGTTGACGTGTTCAGCAGCTGCTAAAAGAATGACTGTCATGGGTCTAGATGGATGTTGACGTCAGCCAGACACTGAACAGAAAAACAACCTTCCCACAGCTCCATACATGACATGTCCTTTCAGAAGAATTACCTTCACACAATACCCTCTACCACACGGTGGATGTCGAACGGTAGTGAGGTGCTCTTGTCAAATTCTCTTTCAATGTGTACTTTCTTTCCATTCTTCATACAGTTGTCATTGACATCACAGCAACAATGGATTGTAATGTTTTCAATGTGGCAGCAGTTGTTGAAAAGGACAATGGTCCTTTTCACACACACTACTTCAGTAAGCCAGTAGACTTTCCTTTGTGTGATTTCCCCCCCGTTGCTTCGGTTATATCCCTGAGTTGACAATAGCCCCCAGGTCCATTCACAGGCCAGTGAGTCTTATGTGACCACACCACAGCTCTGGGAAGACCAGATGCCACGCTGCTAACCTTTATTTGGACGCCTCTATTAGTGTTAGTGGTCCTGGAAACCATTCCACTACTTCCGATCCAGTCACTATTACAAGCCAGTCCTCCCAAGTTAAGCTGCCACCAACTTCCTGTGGTGCGTGTCCTGTCTACAGAACTGACTATGGGGAGTCTACCCGTTGTTTAAAGATCATTCAAATAGGTCAAAGAGAAAAGTTTATCTTTGAGAAGTCAAGCACTCATTCATTTGATCTGCCTTGGAGAGATAGACACAGAGCCAAACAGAGACCACAGAGACAGAACTTTTACACCACGCTCTGCAGAAGAAAATAACTAAACGAGTATACATTTCTTCATCTTCCCTCCATGCAAGACAACAGCCCTTCAACCGCTACAGTTCTCATCCTACATGTCACTACAGGATGAGAGGGAGGTAAAGGAGGGAGAAGAGTGAGAGGAGAAATGTTGATGGGACATCATGGAGTGTGAATAGACAGGTGAGGGGAGAGTATACCTTTCATTATGAAAGTGATGGAAAGAACAGGCATAAGAGGAGAGTGCAGACAGTAATAATATGGATGATGGAAAGCTGCTTGGAGAGGGTGAGTAGTGGGGCGAAATAAATAGGTTGAGTAGGGAGAGGGAAGATAACAGAAAGGAGAGAGCCAATAGCCACCGTTGTAAGATTATACCCCTGGATCAGAGCTCAATTGTAATTATAGTAGTGCAGCTGCCACAACACACTCAAGAAACGGTGTATCAACGATAAGCCCCTTTTAAACAGGTCAAACAACTTCTGAGCTTCAGCTTTTATCCTGATTTGATCCTACCTTTCCGCGAGGGAGTAAATTCATTACGGAGTCCATTTCCAATACCTGGTCTTAGCCTCATGAATTGTGGTGTCCGGCATCATGCCCCAAAATGCTTTCTTATCCTTTCCTTCAAATCCTCACTTCTCAACCTGCATTTCAGCATGAAAGCCTTTGCCTGAGATCCATGTGGTATAACACCAGCTTATGTACCCTTCTGGTAATGGACAGGTAACTATGGCCCTGCAAGACCATCCTTACCAAGCCTTCCTAGAGGGAGTAGGATGATTGTAACCATTTAGGGACATATTTCCTTCCCTACAACCGCACTCACCACTTGCATTAAATCATCTCATCATGGCCGCTTGGCGCTCTCTAAAAGAAGCGGGAGAGCACGCACTCATCCTGGTGTGATTTTTCTACAGTATGATCAGAGACAGATTTATGTTGTAAACCACAAAGGGGTTTTTTGAACAGTAAAGCTGCTTTGTCTGAACTGTGATCACAACAGGCTCTGTTCAGCCTGCCTGTCCCATGGGACATAAGGTTCACTAAACATTACTGAGACTAAATATCAAATACAGGCAGCCAACTACAGCATCAGATTTTAAATCACAGTTAGAGAAATTCAATACTATATTTTTGGTTCAAAGGCTTAGTGTGTGTGTGTGTGAAGGTGCTGGGCAGCATTGCGACTTCCCCTCATTTGGATGACACTGACATGCTGAGGTGACATGACAGTGGGTCCAAATGGAAAAAAAACAGCAGTATGTTGGGTTCTGTTTTTTTTTTTATTCACATTTAAAAAGATGCTCATTGCAGCACATTCCTCGATCAGTCTCTCTCAGCGAGACTTCCTGTCTCAACCGGGTCACTTCCTGTTCGGCAAATAGATCTCAATACAATAGAAAACAAAAACAAATCAGAAATAAACAAAAGCCTCATTCATAAAAAGAGAGAACGTATTTAAAAAAGGAATATCACCATCGGGATAAGAACAGAAGGAGTGGAACAAAACAAAGCAGCATATACATTTTTTTAGAAACAGTCTCCTGTGACAGAGGTGTTGTGTGCTTTCTCTGCGCAGGCACATAAACAGTAATAGCGGATTGGCCCTCTGATCAACTTCAAATCAGCTTTAACACACACTGACTGACAACATCCCAGGGTATGTCCACAACAGCACCCTATACCGACGTAGTACACTCCTGATCAGGCTGATCAAACGTAGTGCACTCCTGATCAGGCTGATCAAACGTAGTGCACTCCTGATCAGGCTGATCAAACGTAGTGCACTCCTGATCAGGCTGATCAAACGTAGTGCACTATGTAGGGAATAGGGTGCCATTTTGGACCCAGTCACTCACCCAGACAAAGACCTAATGGAAGCCTGGATCCAATGAAGCCCACTGATGGTGTAGTGCAGCAGGGCACTAAAAGATATCAGGGCTGCAGTGTCCCCAAACTCAGTGTGGTCAGAGTGGGTCTGTTGCAGAGCAAGGCCGACACGCACCAACCCACACATGCATAAAACCTCACCACTCACACTGAAAACAGCCCCTCTGAGCATGAGCGAGTGTTTGCATATGCATGCATTCAAGGATGTTCGCCTGCCTGTGTGTTTTCCATCCTCTAGCTCCCTGTGGCTAGGGGCTGGTGAGTCTCAGTGGAGCCTGCTATAGGGTCTAAATATCTAGATATTCCGAGAGCCTTCCAGAGAATCTGTATAGATGTACAGTAACTATGTATGATGTCTATATGCGTCATCCCCAAACGCCCTGTTCCTCCAGGCACATATTCTAGAAGCACTATAGACCCATATACCCAATGAGAAGCCAGCATCATAGCCCAACACTTCTGCTACAGTCCAGTCTGAAGCCCATCCCCCTCCTTTCGTTAATCCTCCCTCTGTCCATCATCCATCACAGCAGTGAGCAAATTTAAAATACAAATTAAAAACAGACAAATCCTAAAAAGAAACTCCTTCATAGGCTCCCTCCCGTCCATCATCATTATCCTCAGTAGATGTCCAATGGTTCAGGGTTACATTTCTGGGGGTTGACTGTAGTGAAACGTAGCTGCCGTCAAGCAGCCAGTCGTCCGTTGTCCTGGTGAGTGTGTGGGGTCACTGGTACTGGAGGTAGTTCTTCAGGGTCTCTGGCAGAGGGAGGGTGTCTATCTGGTTGAGTCGGTCCCGCCCCAGAGCCAGCCTGGCCACTCGCCTGCACAGGTCCATCAGGGGGAGGGGCTCCGCTGTGACAGACAGGAGAGAGGACATTAAAAAAAAGGAATGTTTACATACATTTACAGATTTAATAGATGCTATTTCAGAGTGAATGGCAAGGAGTGCATTTAATATTGGTGTAGACTAAGCAATATGATATCATTCTCAGAAGGGCTTTTAAGTGCATTTGTTTGTGTCAGAGATCTTCCCACACAGAGAAACTTTGATAATGAGAGTGCCCTTCATGGACGTCAGCTTGACCGGTCCACCTGCCGTGACCATCTGTTTGTACTGGACTTACAGAGCAGACACTCTCCTGAGCACTGTGTGAAGGTGATGCTCTGGGGCTCGCCACACACAGTCTCCCTCACTAAAGTACACACAAATCTGCAGAGTCACTGGCCACATGGCTTGGAATAGACAGAGTGGATGGTGTCAAGGGGGACCCTAGGGAATCCTCTAAATGGACTGGTGCCCTTGTAGCTACGTGACCACTAGACAACACACAGCAAAATGCACTGCTCAAAAAAATAAAGGGAACACTTAAACAACACATCCTAGATCTGAATGAAAGAAATAATCTTATTAAATACTTTTTTCTTTACATAGTTGAATGTGCTGACAACAAAATCACAAAAATAATCAATGGAAATCCAATTTATCAACCCATGGAGGTCTGGATTTGGAGTCACACTCAAAATTAAAGTGGAAAACCACACTACAGGCTGATCCAACTTTGATGTAATGTCCTTAAAACAAGTCAAAATGAGGCTCAGTAGTGTGTGTGGCCTCCACGTGCCTGTATGACCTCCCTACAACGCCTGGGCATGCTCCTGATGAGGTGGCGGATGGTCTCCTGAGGGATCTCCTCCCAGACGTGGACTAAAGCATCCGCCAACTCCTGCACAGTCTGTGGTGCAACGTGGCGTTGGTGGATGGAGCGAGACATGATGTCCCAGATGTGCTCAATTGGATTCAGGTCTGGGGAATGCGCGGGCCAGTCCATAGCATCAATGCCTTCCTCTTGCAGGAACTGCGGACATACTCCAGCCACATGAGGTCTAGCATTGTCTTGCATTAGGAGGAACCCAGGGCCAACCGCACCAGCATATGGTCTCACAAGGGGTCTGAGGATCTCATCTCGGTACCTAATGGCAGTCAGGCTACCTCTGGCGAGCACATGGATGGCTGTGCGGCCCCCCAAAGAAATGCCACCCCACACCATGACTGACCAACCGCCAAACCGGTCATGCTGGAGGATGTTGCAGGCAGCAGAACGTTCTCCACGGCGTCTCCAGACTCTGTCACGTCTGTCACGTGCTCAGTGTGAACCTGCTTTCATCTGTGAAGAGCACAGGGTGCCAGTGGCGAATTTGCCAATCTTGGTGTTCTCTGGCAAATGCCAAACGTCCTGCATGGTGTTGGGCTGTAAGCACAACCCCCACCTGTGGACGTCAGGCCCTCATACCGTTTGAGCAGACACATGCACATTTGTGGCCTGCTGGAGGTCATTTTGCAGGGCTCTGGCAGTGCTCCTCCTGCTCCTCCTTGCACAAAGGCGGAGGTAGCGGTCCTGCTGCTGGGTTACTGCCCTCCTACGGCCTCCTCCACGTCTCCTGATGTACTGGCCTGTCTCCTGGTAGCGCCTCCATGCTCTGGACACTATGCTGACAGACACAGCAAACCTTCTTGCCACAGCTTGCATTGATGTGCCATCCTGGATGAGCTGCACTACCTGAGCCACTTGTGTGGGTTATAGACTCCGTCTCATGCTACCACTAGATGAATGCTGCCAGCATTCATGCTACCACTTTTGAATGCTGCCAGCATTCAAAAGTGACCAAAACATCAGCCAGGAAGCATAGGAACTGAGAAGTGGTCTGTGGTCACCACCTGCTGAACCACTCCTTTATTGGGGGTGTCTTGCTTATTGCCTATAATTTCCACCTGTTGTCTATTCCATTTGCACAACAGCATGTGAAATGTATTGTCAATCAGTGTTGCTTCCTAAGTGGACAGTTTGATTTCACATAAGTGTGATTGTCTTGGAGTTACATTGTGTTGTTTAAGTGTTCCCTTTATTTTTTTGAGCAGTATATATTAGACACACACTGACATTGGACTCTCCTGTATTATACACTAAGATGTTTCCATGGGAAGGATGTGATACAAAAGCAGGCTTGCTGGCAGGCTGGCTTTTGACATTATCTATTTCACCATATAATTAATGTTCTTAAAACTAACAAAGATCCAAAAGAAACGTGCAAAGTGATGATTGAGTCAACTTCCAAGAAACTACCGTAAAACATAGGCCTTAGACACACGCAGACAAATACACACACTTCCAGATGTCGACTTACAGGATCCGGCCTGCCTATCTGACTCACTAACAGGCTAAACAGGTCACATGGTCACAGCCTACATCTCACTTGCTGCGCAGACAGAGGGATTGTGGGAGATGGATGGATGTAATCTCCTGTCTGCATGTTTCTCCTGCTTGTCTGACTCCATGGTTATATGGGCCTAAGACAGTCATAGGGCCTAAGACAGTCATAGGGCCTAAGACAGTCATAGGGCCTAAGACAGTCATAGGGCCTAAGACAGTTGGGCACCACCTGGAGGATGTAAAATCTACAATTCCTGTTAGAGAGCCTGGATATATTAGGTAACCTCTGAACTCAGTAGTGAAAGGTAGTTCTCACCATGTGCACACACATGGTTCACACACTGGTGTGTCATTACCTAGGCTTATTAAAGCAAGACGATCATCTCACTGCAGCCGTGTGTCAGGAACACACACACAAACAAGGAAAGCCTATTAACATGGAGAGCCATAGTTGAGTCAATTGAGAGGAACATTAACATAGCATGTTATTCAGTGGAGCTATGGAAATTGCATAGGAGGGATGATGATAATTATGATGATGCCCCTTCCTGGAAACTGTCCAATCGCCCAGCTGGTGTGCCCTCTCCCTGCGTTGCCACCAGCAACTAGTGGTCCCATCAAACAGCGGGAATCTGAGCAGGAGCCTGCTAATGTCTGCTGTCAATCAGTCTGGCTGAGCTATCAGACTCCACACTGCTCCGGTGAATGTAGGTGTGTGGGTGTGTTTGCAGGTTGAGGACTCGTGTGTGAGCATGGAGAAACCTGTATGGTAAGCATCTCTTGGGTATCATGCTTAGCTTGAAATAGTCTTCACAAAGAAAGAGAAAAGGGAGAGGTAGGGGAGAATAACAGCTACATGTTGGTCAGTAGTCTACGCAGCAGCATGTCTGCCTTGGCTTGCTGAACTGCATGCCATGTGGGTTCATAAAAACCCAAATTACACTTCAAAACATGGGATGAAAGCAAACAGGACAGGGTGATATTAAGTATTAATGGAAGCAAATTAGCTGGAAGTGGTTCAGTTAAATGGAATAGAAAGTAAAAGCAAGCGAGCCACTTTCTCTCATCTCTCCATGCCTCTCCTATCCCGTTTATGTCCATCCATCTATCTTTCTCTCCCCTGACTCAGTCCCCCTCTCCCCCACTGCTCTGTTAATAATGGTGAGATACAGGTTTGTGTCAGTAAAGCAGATAGGATGCTGTCTGGGTTTGTCTGACTGATTCAGGCGTAGTCCAGGGCTATCGTTCTGGGACAATCAGGAGCATGCTCTAGCCCTGTATGTAGACATGCACTCAGGTGGAAACACAGAGGTCGGGCACTGATGTTGGATGATTAGGCCTGGCTTTCAGTCGGCGTTCCAATTCATCGCAAATGTGTTCGATGGGATTGAGGTCAGGGCTCTGTGCAGGCCAGTCAAGATCTTCCACACAGATCTCAACAAACCATTTTTATATGGACCTCGCTTTGTGCACGGAGGCATTGTCATGCTAAAACAGGAAAGGGCCTTCCCCTAACTGGAAGCACAGAATCATCTAGAATGTCATTCTATGCTGTAGAGTTAAGATTCCCTTCACTGGAACTAAGGGGCCTAGCCCAAACCATGAACAACAGCCCCAGATCATTAATCCAAACTTTAACGTTGGCCCTACGCATTGGGGTACGTAGCGATCTCCTGGCATCCGCTAAACCCTGATTCGCCCATCAAACTGCCAGATGGTGAATCATGATTCATCACTCCAGAGAAAGCATTTCCACAGCTCCAGAGTCCAATGGCGCCAAGCTTTACACCACTCCAGCCGACACTTGATTTTAGGCTTGTGTGCGGCTGCTTGGCCATGGAAATCCATTTCCTGAAGCTCCCGACAAACAGTTCTTGTTGTTGCTCAGACATTTCCGCTTCAAAATAACAGCACTTATAGTTGACTGGGGCAGCTCTAACAGGCCAGAAATTTGACAAACTGACTTGTTGGAAAGGTGGCATCCTATGACAGTGCCACGTTGAAAGTCACTGAGCTCTTCAGTAAGGCCATTCTACTGCCAATGTTTGACCTTGGAGATTGCATGGCTGTGTGCTCGATTTTATTCACCCGTCAGCAACGGGTTTGGCTGAACTACCCGAATCCGCTAATTTGAAGGAGTATCCACACACACACGTATCTTGATCCTGCTGTCCCAATTTCTTCTCGTGCTCTCCCCATCTTTGTTTCGGATCAATCTCTCCCGCCATCTCTCGTTTCCTCTCAGACTCAGTCTTTGTGTGCAACCAGGAGAGATGCCAATTGACCTGCTGTCAGGATATTCAGTGTGGACTTGTTGATTCCAGACTCAGAGCTTATCTAATCAATATGGAGAACTGTGCCAGTGGAGATGGATAACATCTCAAACTGTGCACCAGTTCCAATGACCACCTCATGATTGGGAGTGGGAGCGTGTGTGTCAGATGTAAAATATATAAAAAGACCGACTTATTATGGTAAGTAGTGTGTGTGCGTGTCACACAAATGTATAAAATGACCATCTTGTGACGAGACGTGTGTGTGACGTCAATGTATAAAATGAGCAGCGAGAGAAAGAAAGAGAACATCACAAGGAGAGTGAGAGAAATAACGAATGGAAACAGCAGTGAGGAAGAGAGTGAGAGCAAGAGAAAGGGCAAGCCTCAGCCTCTCTCAAATTGGAAATGTCGGTGTCCAAATTGAATCGCTGACTTCAGCTGAATCCAATTGCTCACTGAACTAACGGACACCAGTCGTCCGTTGGCGCTTTATTACCAGACAGAACCAAATGTCCCAGCCACTGATCCCCAGACAGAAGCAAAGGATCCAGTCCGTTTAGCCACTGATCCCCAGACAGAAGCAAATTATCCAGTCCGTTTAGCCACTGACCCCTGCAGTGCCCCTATACACTTGGGTCCTCAGCATAATAAAGCCTGCTATACCTCTGCAAGACATTGAGTACGGTTACATGCACACAACACCATTATTATGGATAGTCAGATTAATATAATAGTTTGTTTAAAACGTTTATATACTTTGCAAGAGTAACTATTTCCCTAATAATCCTGTTCATATGGACACATCTGAAAATCACCAATCAAAATAAGCGTTCTACCACAGTGACAATGTTATTTTTGCGAAGCCTATTAGATTCAGAGTTCGGTCATATAAAGTTTGTATCCGAAAACTATTTCTAAGACGCATACTTTCAGTTTTTCCAAACTCACTTCACTCGTGCATAAGAGGGAGACTTGCAATACCCGGTGCTGGCACATGTGCAGATCAAATACACCACTGGAACGCTGATTAAGCGGTTTACGTGTCCTAATAATTCGAAAGATCGTTTAACCTGTTGGGGCTAGGGGGCAGTATTTACACGGCCGGATAAAAAACGTACCCGATTTAATCTGGTTACTAATCCTACCCAGTAACTACAATATGCATATACTTATTATATATGGATAGAAAACACCCTAATGTTTCTAAAACTGTTTGAATGGTGTCTGTGAGTATAACAGAACTCATTTGGCAGGCAAAAACCTGAGAGATTCCTTTACAGGAAGTGGCCTGTTTGACCATTTATTTGCTTTCTTTGACATCTCTTCCAAAAACTCAGGATCTCTGCTGTTACGTGACACTTCCCACGTCTCCAATGGGCTTAGAGCCCGGGAGAAACCTGAATGACGTAATTCAAAGCCCTGGCTGAAACACACGAGAGCTTTTGCTAAGTGGTCTATCAGCAGACAAAAGACTTAGGCGCGTGACCTGCCCGCCCCCGCCTTTCTGTTTTTCCCTCAGTTTACAGACACGCAGATTCCCGGTCGGAATATTATCGCTTTTCTACGAGATAAATTGCATAAAAATGGATTTTAAACAGCGGTTGACATGCTTCGAAGTACGGTAATGTAATATTTAGAATTTTTTTGTCACGTTATGCGCCATGCGCACGACCGTGATTTACCATTCTGATAGTGTCTAGAACGCACGAACAAAACGTCGCTGATGGAACATAACGATGGATTATTTGGGACCAAACCTACATTTGTTATTGAAGTAGAAGTCCTGGGAGTGCATTCTGACGAAGAACAGGAAAGGTAAGACCATTTTTCTTATAGGAAATATGATTTTGGTGAAGGCTAAACTGGGTGGGTGTCTAAATAGCTAGCCGTGATGGCTGGGCTATGTACTTAGAATATTGCAAAATGTGCTTCATCCGAAAAGCTATTTTAAAATCGGACATATCGAGTGCATAGAGGAGTTCTGTATCTATAATTCTTAAAATAATTGTTATGCTTTTTGTGAACGTTTATCGTGAGTAATTTAGTAAATTGTTAGTAAATTCCCCGGAAGCTTGCGGGGGGTATGCTTTTTCTGAACGTCACATGCTAATGTAAAAAGCTGTTTTTTGATATAAATATGAACTTGATTGAACAGAAATGCATGTATTGTATAACATAATGTCCTAGGTGTGTCATCTGATGAAGATCATCAAAGGTTAGTGCTGCATTTAGCTGTGATTTGGGTTTTTGTGACATTATATGCTAGCTTGAAAAATGGGTGTCTGATTATTTCTGGCTGGGTACTCTGCTGACATAATCTAATGTTTTGCTTTCGTTGTAAAGCCTTTTTGAAATCGGACAGTGTGGTTAGATTAACGAGAGTCTTGTCTTTAAATAGCTGTAAAATAGTCATATGTTTGAGAAATTGAAGTAATAGCATTTCAAACGTTTTGAAAATCGCGCCACAGGATTCAACTGGCTGTTACGTAGGTGGGACGATTTGGTGCCACCTAGCCCAGAGAGGTTAAAATCGCTGTATGCTTACATTAAACCAATTCAGATAAGCAGAGTAAGGTGTTTATGTGAATATTACCATGCTCGGCCTGCTGACATAATCAGTTTAATATCGAATTATTAGTGTTCAAGTAAACGTACTCACCGTCTGTGAATCTATTCTCCACACTATCAGGAGACTTACAGCCGAGTTTCATGGCTCCAAACAAGAGGAGCCTCCATTCACAGGCAAGATGATCCAGTCCCAGCCAACACACCATCCCCAGCCTAAATCTCCCTCCCCAAGCCAGCACTTGCTGTACCGTCTCCTCTCCCCATTCAGCTAAACGGTTTCTACGGCAACTCCCCTCCATGATCAGAAGTGTAAATATTGAAGCAGGGATTTGAGGGTAAACGAAAGAGTGGGAGTGAGTGAGAAAGAGATATCGGGGAGAGAAAGAAAGAGCCAGCATGAAATGGTGTGCATTTGTAACAGGTTTGCAAAGTGCTCACCGCTTGTTATTCTCTTGTTAAGCTCTGAATGACTTTGGCTGCTGGTAGCCTCCCTATGGCTGTAGTGTTGTGTTGTGCCATTTTGGTATGTGAAGAACAGTGCTATTAGAATATAGCTAGCAGGACAGCCTGATCCCCACTCTCCTATTGTTTTCTATTTAGAGGCTTTAGGGAGCAACAGAAACACTAAAGAAATCGATAAAGCTTCTATCAGTGTGAAAGTCGTGTGTAGAAGAAACTATGTGTTTGCTGAGAAATACAGGATCAGAGGATTGCATTAACTGTGTTAAGGGACAATTTGAGAAAGTGATGGAAAAGTGGAGGGACATCTCTTCACGCGGTTTTATTGCAAGAGAAAGAGAAGACTCTTTTATCACAGTGCTTCTAAAACAGAAACATGGAGAAGCTACCTTGGGGAATACGAGCCAATGCCTGGCATCTCAGAGTATGCATACTCATATACTGTCTGCATTTTCCTGTGCGTTACATGGGGATGTTGCCCCATTTCCAAAGCATAATTAAGCAATAAGGCCAGAGGGGGTGTGGTAAGGGCTGTTCTCAGTCACAAACCCCTGAGGTGCCTTATTACTATTATAAACTGATTACTAAGATAAATAGTATTTATGCATCAGACCAGTGGTATATTGTCTGACATACCTCCGGCTGAAGTGCTGTTTCACCCATAACAGCATCCAGTACCCAAACTACCCAATTTATAATATACCATCGTTTCCTCTGGAGCATTCCTACAAAACAAATAAATACTCTTAACATCAGTGCAGAGAGCAGATGACAACATAATGAGGCTACAGAGTTGTGACAGAGCAGGGACATGGGCTAGACAGAGTTATGCTTCCATTAGCTGCTTCTCTTACATTATAAAACGACATTCCCTTAACTTTCCTCCATCTTCATTTAGTTTGGGAAACCACAGCAGAGGGGAGAGAGCTGGAGAAATAGAGTAGAGAGAAATAGAAGGGGGGAGAGTGAGACAACCCCATGCCCTATAATAAAACAACACTAAAACCCCTCCTTTGTCCTCTTGAAAGTAAACCAGTTGATGAAGAATAGGGCTTGTGTTTCAATGGGCTATAGAATAATGCATTAATGTCACATGTTCCACACAAACAGCCCAGTGTGTTGGTCTGTGAGATAGAGACAAGAAAACCATGCAACAGAGGGTGACTGTATGGGGCGCAATACACACACACACCTTCCTTCGCAAGGCGAGACACTGAGCTCCGCGGCACACTGGGACTGCCTCCAGAATTACTCCACTCCTGGCTCCCTTCCGTGAACTCACACACAAACACCTACCTTGCAGCCATGAAAATGTAGTTAATGTCTGACTGTCTAAGGGGGGGGGGGGGATTGACTGAGGAGAGAGCTTAGGCTGCATCCTATGGGTAAAGATGTCTTTTTATAGATCAGAGCCGAGAAACACACACCAGCAGGCCCTCCCTCACTTTCTCTCCACAGTAGCAGAGGCAGTCACTCCACACAGAACTGTATACAGTCAACCCAGGCAGTCTGAAGTATAAAACACTATCAGCTAGTCTCTCTGTACTGACATGCCACTGATTAGTGTACTGGAGGCTATAGGTTGACAAAGACCAGTGGCCAACTCTAGCTCCTACTCCAACACAGCTGATGCAGCTAATCTAGGTCCTGATGAGCAGCTGATTGGTAGAATCTCAGTATCCAGCAGGTCTGTAGGAGGAGGGTAAAGCCAACACTGGTATACAGCATCTCCATGCTCAGACTGTCACTACTACAGTATTATTCAGAAAGAGTCTCTGGGACTAACCTAGTGAGGAAACAGTCATTACTGTCTGTCAACACACAGCCTCATCGTCTCCAGTCCTTTATGTCCAAAACCCATGACTGACACACACAGATGATTAAATCCAAATGTCTTTCTCCTTCAACCTTTTTCAGCAGTTTTCTCCAGTGGTTAGCGTCAGGGAGGACTATTCTGGACTGATGTGCAGTGTGCTTCTCTGACACCTTCCTGGGTGTCGTAGCTTCACCCAGGTGGGTGCTACACATCGGTAGTGGAGGGGTTCTACCCATGGAGTCTGACTTCAGAGAGTACTACTGAGAAGTGCTGCTTCAGAGACAGCAAGGGCACCCTGATGAATGGCTCTAGACCAATCTGAAACCCCCTGGATGTGACCCCCCCTCCATTTCATCTCTGAACCGCCTCTACTCTAGCCTTCCTCCTAGCACTGACTACTCAAGCCATTAACTAACGACCCTGCCTGCCATGACAGTCCATCAACTACTGTTTTACAAAACTGCATTTTTTTGTTTTGTTGTTGCTTAAAGTGCTTTGAAATTGTAATGAAAAGCGCTATAAGTTAAATGTATTATTATTAACCATCACACTCCCTCCCTTCCCCCCATTCTCTTTTCTTCCTCCAGCTCTGTCCCTCCATCTCTCCATCCCTCCCACTGGTCATATTCATGTCCTCTGCGCATGTCGATTCATCAGAAATCTCCCCCGGGCGAGAGGCTGCCTCAGCACTTCTAAAATAAGCCCCAGCTCCAAACACAATATAATTGTGCTGTTCAACATTTCCTACAGACGCCTCCCTCGTCCCGCCTGCCTTCCCTCATCTACACAGTAAACAAAGAAAAGCGAGCGCTCCGACTTGGTTTTATATTTAGAGAGATGGGGAGAGTATGGGTGTATGAGTCACTGGGTTTTGACATTGTGCTATATTGTTTTCTAAACAAGAGCCAGAGAGAAAGGAAAGTAAGCGCCATCAAGGCATAATGCAGCAATGACTTGCTGATATTATAGTTGCTTTGAGCTTCTGTATTAGAGAATACATAGCCTTGTCGGAGTACGCTATGCTGACTGAGGTATGCAAAACCACAGCAAACCCCACAATATAATGTAGACAGAACAAACACACAGAGAGAGAGACAGAGGTTTCCCACTGTCAAGGCATAAGGACATTGACTTACGATCCAGTCCATTGACGTAGCGGATGGAGACCTCACAGTGTCCCCACACGGCGCTGACGATGGGGTACAGCCTCTTGCCCTTTAACCCTCTGAAGGCCACGCCCAGGTACTGGCCGTCCACCATGAAGCTGAGCGAGCCTTCGTCCATGTCCAGCACCACCATCAGGGCGTCTGGCAGAACAAATGACTCGTCTGCCTCCAGGAAACACGGGTATGTTGGTGCCGTGGTGGAGGCCGGCCGGTTCTTACTGTCGTGGTAGAGTCTGTTCCGGCCCAAGTCCCAGCCCCACGACTCATAGTCAGAACCCACCAGGGCCGTGTAACCCACAGAGTGTAGAAGAGCATCAGCCGTGCCCACCCCTACGACAGCGTGTGTTCCTCGTTGTCTCGCCGGCCAGTGGATCCGCCAGACATGGAGCCCCCGTGTGTAGCCCACCTGACCGCGGATGCAGTCGGTGCTCTGGGCCACCGGGTGGCGGTGGAAGGTCAGCTTGTCGTCCTCCTTGACAAAGACGTTGAGCGAGCGGTCCTCTGGGTTCCAGGCGTGGTGGAGCTGCAGGTCAGAGGTCGCAGGGGGCATGTCCAGAAGCAGGTCCAGACGAGGAGGCCGGCAGAAGTCTGGACCCTGCAGCTCACGGCGGACCGGCCGGTATGAAGGCTCACCCCGTGCGTCCACTGACTTGATGCTGCCCGAGATCTTCTGACCCATCGCTGCAAAGGGGGATGGAGGGAGAGGGGGATGGAGGGCGGAGTGAGGGTGGTATGGGGCTTCCCGCCGTTACCTCATGGACGCTGTGGCCAGAAGAGCAGTCGTCCCAGGTTGAGAGACGCTCACAGAGACACTCAGTCCACTGTCAGAGGAAACTGCTCAACTAGAGGGGAGACAAAAAGAGGGAAACATTACTTGATTTTATCATGACATTCTCACTTTCCCAAACTCATGTTACACACAGCAGCTGTGCATAGACAAAAAAAAGAAAAAAAAGCCCTTTTAATCACATTGAAATTTAACTCTCAAACAGGCTAATGCAGCTGCAAAAGGCTTCCTTCACCCAAAATAAAAACACAGCGCGTCAAAAGAGTAGAGGGGGAGGGGAGGAAGACACGAAAGAAAGATGTACCAGTCTTAAACAGCCTCCCGTTGCCCTGTGGTTCCTACCAGCCCTCTGGAAGAAGAGGGGGGACATCTGAGCAACAAAGAGGGAGGATGAACTCTTCTCTTCCACTGACATTCCTCTTCTACCTCCTCAGTTAGCAGCCTCACACTCCAAGGGCACCACTGCTACAGATTGCGTGCGTGCGTGTGTGTGTGTGTGTGTGTGTGTCAGTCAGTGTCAAACCAGACATGAACTTTCACAAGCTACACACCAAACAAGAGGAGACCGCCCCACCACCCCAGAAACGTAGTCACTCAACCACACACTTACCAGATACTGAACAGAGAGGACCATACATTGTATAACGAAACACACCATGACAAACGTGGGGTCACTCACATGCACACAATGAAAAGGCCTGTGTGTGTTCTTAAAAAGGAAGGATGTTCTAGATGGAACACTACCATTCCTCTGGGTGGAGACTAAACAAGATCAAAACGATTTGAGAAATCATTCCACAAAGATGTCAAAACAGTCAGTTACCGTGCCACAGATTTTACATGACTATCTCTGGCACAGTCACCCTGTCACTACAAACCCACTGACTTCCACCTGTTCCCAAATGTCCTGTTTCAAATACTCCCTCCCTGTTTGAGGAAAGAGACCCACTCCACTTACAGAGAACAGAGAAAGAGAACACTTAACTGGCAACCTGCACCTCCCTGAGAGAGCTGAGCTGCTGCTGGGACACAATGGAGGGAAGAGGTCACACTCAACCCAAACACCAGGGGGAAACAGAGGTGGTGAGGCAGAGGTGGTGAGGCAGAGGTGGTGAGGCAGAGGTGGTGAGGCAGAGGAGGCAAGCCAGGTCCAGATTTAATAACCACATAAGACAAACACTGACAAACTACTGTCTGTGCGAAGCAATACACACGTGCCTGTGTGTTTCAAACCTCATTTACATTGCACTGTCTCTATACAAATAAAAGCTACGTCTTCCATTTACATTAGATTTGTGTGTATTGTGAAATTGTTAGATAATACTTGTTAGATATTACTGCACTGTTGGCACCAGAAACAAGCATTTCGCCACATCTGCAAGAACATCTGCTAAACACGTGTATGTGAACAATAAAATGTGATTTGATTTTGATTACATATTAATTCATTTATAAAAGTCTACAAATGACTCATGGTGCCATTTGTGCTGGAATGAAGAGTCCTATTTACCACAACGCATAACGCAATGAGTCCACTGAGACTCACTGATCACACTGTGTTGTATGACATGCAGACACTTGCTGACGGAGATAGTGCTAAAGACGGGTAAGTGGTTTGTCTCGTCTGAGGGAAGCTACTCGTCATCTTATGACCCCCTAATTGTGCTAATTAGATGACAAACATTGAATGGAAAAGAAGTGACATCTCTCCTGCTGATCTCAACTTCATTACCAAGATGTCTGCAGTCACATGTCAATAGCATTAGCAACACGCGTGCACACACTTCTGAGCCTATGTGCTGTTGGTGTGTGTCAGTCTCTCCATCCTGTGAGTGAAGTAATGTCACTCTGTATGCGTGTTGTGAGAGTTCTCTTGACCCCTGTGGCCAGTGTGAAGTCACACACACCAAACCATCTGATGTTTATACTAATCTGGGCCTCTGTCCTCTTCAATATAGTTTGAGCTGAGGAAGACAGGAGATGTGTACAAGGGAGCGATGGGTGTAAGAGAGTAAGAGCGCACACACTGCAACACTGCCTCTCATTTGCCGTTCGTTCAACATTAGTTTTAGGGACCACCCACCGGTGGGCGTCTGACTGCTAACATTTTCGTACGATTCTACATGTAGAATCGATTTATAAATTACAGCTGGCACTCTGAACAGAGGTGCTAAGTCTGCAAGATGGCGCCGGAGAACAAGGCTGACGTTTTACGTATTCCTAATCGTGTTTTTTGCGTTGTTTCGAACATACTTTCTAACTTATTTTGTACATAATGTTGCTGCTACCGTCTTTTATGACCGAAAATAACTCCTGGACATCCAAACTGCGATTATTCACCACGGACTGCCCGAGTCCGACGAGCCCGATGTCAATGATATACTGCTTTCCCGGGAACATGCCCAGATCCGTGATTTGCGTATAGAGGAGGTGGAGAAAAGGGGGCTGGAGAGCGGGCTGCCTTCTGAGAATTCGTAGGCGATCGAATAAACCCCCACTTCCTTCCATTCTGCTAGCAAACGTGCAATCTTTGGAAAATAAAATCGATGACCTACGCAGAAGATTAAACTACCAACGGGACATTCCAAACTAATAACTTATGCTTCACAGAGTCCTGGCTGAACGACGACAATATCAATATCAACATACTGGCTGGTTATACACTGCAACAGCAAGACAGAACAGAGGCGCTGGTAAGAATTTTTGTAAATAACAGCTGGTGCACTAAGAAAGTCTCAAGGTTTTGTTCGCCTGAGGTAGAGTATCTCATGATAAGCTGTAGACCACACTATCTACCTAGAGTTTATCTGCATTTTTCATAGCTGTCTACATACCACAGACTGATGATGGCACTAAGACCGCACTGAATGAGCTGTATTCCACTATAAGCCAACAAGAAAACGCTCACCCAGAGGCAGCGCTCTTAGTAGCCGAGGACTTTAATACAGGGAAACATAAATACATCTTACCAAATTTTTATCAGCATGTTAAGATGTGCAACTAGAGAGAAAAATATATTTATTTTTTTCACTGGACCAACTTTACTCCACACACAGAGACGCATACAGCTCCCTCATCCTGCATTTGGCAAATCTGACCATAATTCCATCCTCCTGATTCCGACATACAAGCAAAAAATTAAAAGCAGGAAGCACCAGTGACTCGATCAATAACATTTTTTTTTTTAAGTGGTCAGATGAAAAGCCATAGGTCTGTTTTGCTAGCACAGACTGGAATATGTCCCAGGATTCCTTTGATGGCATTGAAGAGTACACCACATCAGTCATTGGCTTCATCAATAAGTGCATCGATGACGTTGTCCCCACAGTCACCGTACGTACAAACCCCAACCAGAAGCCATGGATTACAGGCAACATCTGCACTGAGCTAAGCTAATGAGAAATCTTGTTATGCCCTCTGACGAACCATCAAACGGGCAAATCATCAATACAGGACTAAGATCGAATCGTACTACACCGGCTCTGACGCTCGTCGGATTTGGCAGGGCTTGCAAACCATTACAGACTACAAAAGGGAAGCACAGCCGAGAACTGCCCAGTGACACGAGCCTATCAGACGAGCTAAACTACTTCTATGCTCTCGTTGAGGCAAATAACACTGAAACACGCATGAGAGCACCAGCTGTTCCGGAAGACTGTGTGATCACGCTCTCTGCAGCCGATGTGAGTAAGACCTGTAAACAGGTCAACATTCACAAGGCCGCAGGGCCAGACGGATTACCAGGATGTGTACTGCGAGCATGCGTTGACCAACTAGCAAGCATCTTCACTGACATTTTCAACCTCTCCCTGTCTGAGTCTGTAATACCAACATGTTAAGCAGACCACCATAGTCCCCGTGCCCAAGAACACTAAGGACATGCCTAAATGACTACTGACCCGTAGCACTCACGTTTGTAGCCATGAAGTGCTTTGAAAGGCTGGTCATGGCTCACGTCACCATTATCCCAGAAACCCTAGACCCACTCCAATTTACATACCGTCCTAACAGATCATGCTAATCTCTATTGCACTCCACACTGCCCTTTCCCACCTAGACAAATGGAACCCCTATATGAGAGTGCTATTCATTGACTACAGCTCAGTGGTCAACACCATAGTGCCGTCAAAGCTCATCAATAAGCTAAGGATTCTGGGACTAAACGCCTCCCTCTGCAACTGGATCCTGGACATTTTGGAAGATATTGGAAGATGAGGGGTTACACTTATTAATGTGAGATTCTGAGGATAACTCCAATGTCACACAAAAGGGGGGCAGAGTCTGAGCTATTTCAGTGATCCAGTCCATCTGAGCCAGGACTAGCGGACACATACACCGAGGTGTGAACGAACTGCGTTAGTGATAGGGTGAGCACATAACTAGTCGTACACACTCGACCTAACACAAATATTACTTGCTCTAATACTAACTTAAAAATACAACACTGAGGGATTTACTGTGAGACTGAATAATACTCCATTACCATAGTGCAAGTATGACAACAAGCCACAAGATACTATTACAGTGAGAGAGCCAAGGTGAAATCCAATACTTCAAGACAGAGCATAACATCCTGATAATGAGTGTGCTTTACTGCTTACTGTTAAAAAAGCAGAGCACATCGTCTCACAGGACAGAAAAGACAGTGACTCCTACTCTCCAGACTTGTGTAACCCCAAACCTAGAGGAAATGGCTTCTCTTGCTCTGTGTGCCAAACAGCTGTGGAATGCTAGAGTACCACACAGCTCCCTTCATTTTATATTTCCCATACCTGAGTCGCTATAGCATGCTAGCACATCCTTGCTTGAACACAACTGTGCCACACACACACACACACACACACACACACACACACACACACAACAGAGAGCTAGAGACAAAGCGAGACAGAGAAAGACAAAGACAGAGCGAGCGAGAGCAAGCGCCAACATGGAGAAAGAACCAGAATGAGAGGAACTTCTTACCATGCGATGCGATATCCAAGGTCAAGCTGGTGTCAGCAATTCGATTTCTCACGACTCTTGGCAATGTGTTCGCAAACACTAGAGGAGAGAGGAAATCCTAAAAGCCTTGTCCAACTGTGGCCAGAACAGTGGATCGAGAGAGAAATACAGAAAGCGAGAAATAGAATAGAAAGAGCGTGTGTAAGTGACGCCACAACAGGAAAACAGTCTTGCCTCAGTCAGTTCCCAGCTACGACAGGAAAACAGCCACTAGAAGGAGAAAGGGAGGGAAACAGCGAGGGAGGTGGCTAAGCATAAGGCCACAGAAAGTCTTTCCCAACTATTAGAAAACAACCCAGTCTCTCTTTCACCCTGTGCTTCAAGTTGAGCAATGGAACAAAGCAAAAGAGCAGGAAAGAGAACAAAGAGACTGGTAAACAGTCCCTCACTGACTAAGTGACTGATGCAATAGGCTAGTCCTGAGAACGATGAAAAATGCGAAGTGAATAGGGAGTAGAGAATCAGAGCGGTTGTTGTTTTTGGGTAAAGGTTATGTGGACATGCCACTGACCAAACCTTCCAGACCTCAGAGCTGAAAGCCACCCTGGCTGGACTGTACTTTGCTGGTTGCTGCGGAGGCAGCCTCATCATGAGTGTGGAAAAGAGAGAATGCTCTGTAGTGTTCCTTCAGTAGGAGAGACTGAATAGAGGGAAACTAAGGGAGAAAGAGGGAGGGCTCAATGATGGTGGGAGAGCTGTATCACATTACTCCTCCTCTCACACAGACACATACAAGTATGGAGAGAACATGACATACTTGTTCATGTCAACATTTCAGCCCTCTCCCGCCTAACCTTCTCACTGTTCAGCTTTGCAACCATGCCCGCCTCTTCTCTACCCTTCTCAGTGCCTATCCAACCCCCTTTCCCTCTCATGTTTCTCCCCTGAGAGACAAGAAAGCCTTCCCACCATATCTGCTCCTACCCACACATCAGAGCGGCATTCCTCTCACCATGCCTTTTCCTCAATCTGGAGTGGCTTAAATCACACAAGCTGTAGAGTCCAGTCAAGTCTCTATACCACACACAGAGACAGAGATTCTACGAACACCTGCTAATACATTGGAATGCATTCTATCTAAAAAACGTTTGCGTATGAGAGCGCACATTAGAACACTATAACCTGATGTTTCTGCTTTGTTTTGACGTAGACTCCTGTTGAGTGACAGCAGCGCTGTCTGTGTGTATGACCTCTGTGTGAGACAAAAGACCTCCCCTCGTCCGATCAGAGCAGGCCAGCACCGAGCACAGGCTGGAAACCCTTTCAAGCCCACTGCCACTGTTTTTACATTCCAGTCAATTTCAATCCTTACCACACAACGTTGCCAAAATACACAAATCAGTCAACTAGCTAGCTACAACCTTTTCTTCACAACTGTCAAAAGCACAGTCCCCTACAGAGAAGGCAGCATGATTCACTGAAATTAAGAGAGAGCGGGAGCGAAATTTGGAGGTGGAGTGAGACAAAAGAGAGAAGTTTTACTACTGGAGGTTCCATTCACTCCATCACCAGGAAGCGAGTAGAAAAGGCAATCATGCGAGAGATCAGAGAGTAAGGAGAGGAAAAAAGGATGGCTAAAGACGAGGAAGGCAGAGTGGGGGACAGGGGAAAAGGTTGGGAGATGAAAGAGAAAGTAGTCAAAGAGCAACAGAGGAAGAGAAGGAGGAATGGTAGAAACAGATTACAGATCAGACTGTGTGCGTGCACATACTACATAAAAAAACTTGAAACAAAAAAAAACTTGCAGGATGCTAGCTATAAAAGAGTATCTCCTTCACAACACCGCATCACAAACAGCCATCTTGAAAGAGTAGTGCTACTTTTATCTCCTCTTAAAAAAACAGACCGACAGACAGTGAAGATGAATCACTTTACAACGAAGATCAAAGGGGGTTGGCCAGCCAGGGTTGGTAAATGAGCAGCCATTTGTCCAAATCACTTCCTGTCTCGTATACAAAGGAGACTGAAGAGCACAATATCACCCCCTAACCCACTGCTTCAGTAATCCAGCTCCTCCACATATGCACCCAGCCAAGAGCAGAATGGCCAGTATAGAGCTGGATAACAGAATAGCTGGCATCATACCTTAGCACTGCTCTGGGGGCCAGTAGGTGCATTGCCACTAGTTGGATCCAGATAGTGAAGTATTTGAGATCTGGCCCCAACACAGACAAAGCCGCTTGTTCAAAGTCCAGTCAGACTTGGCAGGAGTCATTTTACTGGAAGCGCAAGGTGTATTCTGGAGGCATAATCCACTGGGTTGAGTACACACACTCACAACCAAACACAAGACACATTCTGACAGGAGCTATTCCCGAAGGTTAGTCAAGGTGAGCAGGGCAGGACATATAGTACCAGTCAAAAGTTCAGACACACCTACTCATTCAAGGGTTTTTATTTATTTTTACTATTTTCTACATTGTAGAATAATAGTGAAGACATCAAAACTATGAAACATATGGAATCATGTAGTAACCAAAAAAATTGTTAAACAAATCAAAATACATCTTTGATTTTAGATTCTTCAAAGTAGCCACCCTTTGCCTTGATGACAGCTGTGCACACTCTTGGCATTCTCTCAATCAGCTTCACCTGGAATGCTCTTGAATGAGTTCCCACATATGCTGAGCACTTGTTGGCTGCTTTACCTTCACTCTGCGGTCCAACTCATCCCAAACCATCTCAATTGGGTTAAGGTCGGGTGATTGTGGAGGCCAGGTCATCTGATGCAGCACTCCATCACTCTCCTTCTTAGTGAAATAGCCCTTACACAGCCTGGAGGTGTTAGGTCATTGTCCTGTTGAAAAACAAATGATATCCCATCTGGTTTTCACCTATTTGGACTGGCCTATCGCTGCAGAATGCTGTGGCAGCCATGCCGATTAAATAAATCACCGACAGTGTTACCAGCAAAGCACCCCTACACCATCACACCTCCTCCTCCATGCTTCACGGTGAGAACCACACATGTGGAGATCATCTGTTCACCTACTCTGTCTCCCTACTCGGGTTTCTTTGCCCAAGCAAGTCTCTTCTTATTGGTGTCCTTTAGTAGTAGTTTCTTTGCAGAATTTCGACCATGAAGGCCTGATTCATGCAGTCTCCTCTGAACAGTTGATGTTGAGATGTGTCTGTTACTTCCATTCTGTGAAGCATTTAATTGGGCTGCCATTTCTGGGGCTGGTAACTAATGAACTTATCCTCTGCAGCAGAGGTAACGCGGGGTCATCAAGGCAAAGGGTGGCTACTTTGAAGAATCTCAAATATATTTTGATTTGTTTAACACTTTTTTGGTTACTACATGACATGTGTTATTTCATAGTTTTGATGCCTTCACTACTATTCTACAATGTAGATAATAGTAAAAAAGAAAACCCTGGAATGAATAGGTGTGTCCAAACTTTTGACTGGTACTGTATATGGCCTCGTTATTGTATTGTGTTACTTTTAACATTTTGTTTATTTAGTAAATATTTTCTTAACTCCATTTCTAGAACTGCATTGTTGGTTAAGGGCTTGTAAGTAAGCATTTCACGGTAAGGTCTACACCTGTTGTATTCGGCGCATGTGACAAATAACAGATTTGTCCCTCCCATCAGCCAACAGTTAGGCAAATCAATGGATAAATTACAGACAATGATACTTGTCATCACATCACCATACAGGCAACAACAACAAAGCCCAGAAAAACAGGTTTGGGTAGCGCTTGGGAACCGACTGTGGCATGTTGATGCTACACATGGGTCGAACTAGCGAATGAAGCCAGAACCTCCTATATACTTTATAAAGGGATTGGGGTACATTGATAAATCATGCTCTAGAATGTAATCCATAATGGGGTGACTACGGATAGCGACTTAGCCTAGCGCTCACTGTATTGTCACTGTGGTACTAGTAGGTTAAAACCCAAACCAGTCTCTCCATGTTTACAGAGCATTTCAGCCGATTGGGATGGGCCCTGTTCAAATATTAATAGGTACCCAGGCTGAAGGCTCTGGTTACCTGGGCCAGCAGGTAAGTAAGCCCAAACAGTTCTGATCAGGTTCCTCACCCTGGCCCCTGGGTCATAGAAATGGGAACAATCTATTAAATAACACATGGGTGGATCCATCAATAGGAATGAACAATCAAAAGCACTCAGAGAATTGGCATCATGACATGTACAGGATCTTTTATTAGTATCTCTGAATAAAACGACAGCACCTCATCTCTGCTGCTTTTGTTGGAAGGTGTAGTGTTTTTATAGCATGCATAATCAAAGTCCACTACTGTTTTGTGCCAGTTTTACACTTTGAATGGTTCTGGAATGTAGTCAATGTCCAATGAAGGAGTTGAATTGGGTCCATCAACTGTAAGGAACAAATTATTAGTAGACGAGTGTTCTGCTGGTTGTGGGTGAGCTCACCTGTTAATTCATCTGAGATCTGGAGTCCGCAACGAACAACCAAATCACCAAGTCCAAAGGTCACAGGTCAATCACCTTACTGTGGCCTGCCTACTTCCTGAGGAGAAACAGAAGGGGGCCAATGAGACAGCAGGTAGAATCAGGACAGTACATATTAGACAGTGTCTGGAAACATTACTAGCGGTCAAATCCTTGCTTCTTTAGTCCATGTTTCCTCACCTCTCTCTTTAAAGTGGATTGGAGGAGAGGATCAGATTTTTTATTTTATTTAACTAGGCAAGTCACTTGAGAACAAATTCTTATTTACAATGACGGCCTACCCCGGCCAAACTCAGACGACGCTGGGCCAATTGTGTGCCGCCTTATGGGACTCCCAATCACGGCCAGATGTGATACAGCCTGGATTCGAAACAGGGATTGTAGTGACGACTCTACACTGATGCTGCGCCACTCGGGAGCCCCATGAGCCACCAATAGAATAAGATAGGACACCGGCCTAGACAGTGATGTGGAATAAGGCAGGCGCCTTGGGAGGTGAAAGGACACTCAAATGTAAGTGTACTAAACTTGAGTGTAGGGGAATTCAGTCAAACAGTGACCTAGTAAAGTTGAGGGTAAGGAACTTTAGTAACCTGGATGTGCAGTAAAGCTACTTTAATAGGCTTCAGCACGGGATATTCCCTCAAACCTTAGCCAAGATCACAGGACTGAAGGCTCTAATCATTACATAACCAATGTGGACCTGCCTACAGCAGACATGAGGCCAGCAGGTGACATTACACAGGGAGACATTCTGTACCAAGTGGGAATAGCTCAATACCAATCAACCAGAGGGAAGGTAAGTCAGAGAGAAAGAACAGCGAGGGAGGAGGGAGGTGTGGAGACAGAGAAACCATATTCATGAGGCATTGCAATCTTAATGTTCATCAAATTTTCAGGCGATTCCTCTTCAAACATTAACCAGGCGTGTAGTGCAGCACCGCCTGTCATTTGATGGCTAAATCGGCCATTAGGCCGGTGCGGAATTGATGAAACAATTCCGTGGGCTGCGTCGCTGTAGTACATTTCTCAGCCTAAGGAAAACAGCCTCTAATCACAATGTGACTACAAGGTCTCTCATGTATGGAATAATTCCCAGCCTCCACACACACACACACACACACAACAAACCTATTCTCACGGTGCCCCTGCTGCTTCCACCAAACTAGACCCAAACACACACTTAACTCCAAAATAAGACCAAACCAGCAGTAACTTCAAACCTCAACCACCTGGTGAACCACTGGAGACTTGACTACCCAGCCAAGACCACATCCATCTGCTGTGTAAAGTGCTGCAGCCTCTGGTTTCACTAGGTGGAAACCTGGTTTTAACAGGTGGATAAACTCCCCATTTTGAGTCCACAGATGTTGCCGGGCGGAACTGGGAGCTCTCTACCACTTGATGAGATTAGAGGGGATGAGAGACGTCAGGCCTGATTAATACATCACGCCTTTCTCATTACAGCTACCTTCACCTCTCCCTCACTATCTCGCTAGGCCGGGGCTCAGCAGCAATTAAGCTAAATGAGGATTGGAGAGAAGACCGTTTGGTAGCTAAGGCGCTAAATAAAAACTTCAGTGAAAGCAGTGGGAGAAGGGGCAGGTTGTGATGTCTATTAGGTGCTGCTGTAAAGCTGCAGTTCCATAGACTGTAAAAGGAAGACTGTATAAGCAGAGGCTTGTAAACAGTCAGACAGCACAGCTGAAAAGCAGCAGCATCCTTTTCACTACACAAAAAGGTATATTGAAAAGAGTTCCAGGAGTGCCAGTGTGCTCCAAGAGATAGTGGTGTTGTTCTCAGATTCCTGTGGAGAATAATCCAATGGATGCTCAACATCAATGAGCAGAAAATGGATTTAAGAAGAAAAAAACTAACATCAACCTTTTAGGAATCCTAATCTTCATCCGAGATCAATGTAGTATACATGCAAATGTTTCCATAGCTGGGCAGACTATAGTGCATACGTTAAGGGATTTTAACCTATAGAGGGCACTTTGCGTCATATGGGAAAACGGCAAGGTGGAAGTGCTGGGCAGATTACAGCGCCCTTCCCTCAGGCCTCCAGTCCAGCATCATCATGACTAATCTACTGATTAGAGGAGTCATCTCTCCCAGCTCATCAGGCCCACAGGCAAAAACACACAAACACACACACATAGTGATGTGATAGATAGGCAGCAGGTTGGAACAGCTAGGAACAGCTAGAGTTGAGACTGATGTCTCTTATTGCTCTACCTTTACAATTCACCACCTGTTCCCTCCCCTTCTCCCTCATTCACTAACTGAATCTTCTTCATAATGGGTCTTTATTGTTCCATTCTTCCCCCCACCACCACACACACAGAGGTTACCCTGACTCCAGCATTCAAAACAATAAAAACACTTGTTTTGTGCGGACAGACCAGTATGAGGGTTGAATGGGCATCGAAAGGAGAATGCCACTAAGGTCATAGCGAAACACAAAGTGGAAAAAAGGTCAGATTCCTCCTTGTTTGTTTGGGTACTGGTTTCTCTCTACACTAAAACAAGGAAGTCATTGTCTTTAGGTAAGTCCCTGAGTGATTGGTACACAAAAGAACAGCAGGTTTGCACTACAACAAGCCAATGATGCTTTGCCTTGGGGTGCATCAAGCTCATATGTGCCAACTGGGCAAAATAGAGAGAACTATAAGAAGCTGCTGTTTTGATTCCACAAGGGGGCTGCCTTTGCCCACAATTATGGTCAAAATCATGAACTAAAAAAATATCATAACAGTCTTCATACATTTATTTTATGAGGGGGGAGAGGGGGGCCTTGAAATGTATTTTCAAGTAGCTATAGTTTACCCAATAGCAGGTTCTTATTTTTACATGAAGTGAATACAGTTGGTAACCATTTTACGAGCACAAGGGGTTAGTGTTGGGCCAGTAACCAAAATATTGTAGACCTCCACAAGTCTGGAAATTGCTCCCAAGGATGAACCAAATGCCTGTAGGTACCGCGTTCATCTGTGCAAACAATAGTACGCATGTACAAACACCATGGGACCACACAGCCGTCATACCACTCAGGAAGGAGACGCGTTCTGTCTCTTAGAGATGAACGTACTTTGGTGAGAAAAGTGCAAATCAATCCCAGAACAACAGCAAAGGACCTTGAAGATGCTAGAGGAAACGGGTACAAAAGTATCTATATCCACAGTAAAACGAGTCCTATATTGACACAACCTAAAAGGCCGCTCAGCAAAGAAGAAACCACTGCTCCAAAATAGCCATACAAAAAACCAGACTACGGTTTGCAACTGCACATGGGGACAAAAATCGGACTTTTTGGAGAGATGTCCTCTTGTCTGATAAACAAAAATACGACTGTTTGGCCATAATGACCATCGTTATGTTTGGAGGAAAAAGGGGGAGGTTTGCAAGCCGAAGAACACCATCCCAACCATGAAGCACGGGGGTGGCAGCATCATGTTTTGGAGATGCTTTGCTGCAGGAGGGACTGGTGCACTTCACAAAATAGATGGCATCCTGAGGAAGGACAATTATGTGGATATATTGAAGAAACATCTCAAGACATCAGTCAGGAAGTTAAAGCTTGGTCACAAATGGGTCTTCCAAATGGACAATGACCCCAAGCATACTTCCAAAGTTGTGGGAAAATGGCTTAAGGAGAACAAAGTCAAGGTATTGGAGTGGCCATCACAAAGCCCTGACATCAATCCTATAGAAAATTTGTGGGCAGAACTGAAAAAGTGTGTGCGAGCAAGGAGGCCTTCAAACCTGATTCAGTTACACCAGCTCTGTCAGGAGGAATGGGTCAAAATTCAGCCAACTTATTGTGGGAAGCTTGTGGAAGGCTACCCGAAACATTTGACCCAAGTGAAACAATTTAAAGGCAATGCTACCAAATACTAATTGAGTGTATGTAAACTTCTGACCAACTGGGAATGTTATGAAATAAATAAAAGCTGAAATAAATCACTCTACTATTATTCTAACATTTCACATTCTTAAAATAAAGTGGTGATCCTAACTGACCTAAGACAGGGATTTTTTTTACTAGGATTAAATGTCAGGAATTGTGAAAAACTGAGTTTAAATGTATATTTGGCAAAGGTGTATGTAAACTTCCGACTTCAACTGTATGTCGTAGCTATACCATTACGTATGTCGTAGCATTATAATGCAGTACAATACAAATAAAAACAATTAAACAAAAATGACAATTATGACAACCATGGCCATTTTGCATGACAATTAGTTAATCGTCACATCCCTAACCAACAGCATGTAATGGTAAGGTAATGACAGACCTCACCAACAGCATGTAATGGTAAGGTAATGACAGACCTCACCAACAGCATGTAATGGTAAGGTAATGACAGACCTCACCAACAGCATGTAATGGTAAGGTAATGACAGACCTCACCAACAGCAAGTAATGGTAAGGTAATGACAGACCTCACCAACAGCATGTAATGGTAAGGTAATGACAGACCTCACCAACAGCATGTAATGGTAAGGTAATGACAGACCTCACCAACAGCAAGTAATGGTAAGGTAATGACAGACCTCACCAACAGCATGTAATGGTAAGGTAATGACAGACCTCACCAACAGCAAGTAATGGTAAGGTAATGACAAGGTAATGACAGACCTCACCAACAGCAAGTAATGGTAAGGTAATGACAGACCTCACCAACAGCATGTAATGGTAAGGTAATGACAAGGTAATGACAGACCTCACCTTGCAGTTTTATCGCGTCTCGAATTAAAGAAAAGAAATCATAGCAGCTCTGTGATTGAGGCCGCTTCAATTTAGCTCAAATGCACTTAGGAACACAATTTAGCCGCTTGATAGGACGAGGTGGTGGTGGAGGAAAACCCCATGGTATAATTGAGTGCTTTGCAAGGCAGGGGGTGAGAGAGAGACGCTGGAAGAGTGCGTACTGTTTTTTATGATGTGACCTTTGTGCGTCAGTGGGAAGACTGGGGCCAGCCATTTATCAGTGTGAGCCACTAGGGATATAAAACAGACCTCTCTTCATCTCCCTCCCTTCCACCCGGTGCTCTTTTCTCTCTCTCCACAAAACACTCAGGCTGAGTTTCTCCCCCATAGACTTTACTTGTATACCAGTGCCGGCTGAATAGCGTCATCTTCACACACATTAAATTGTGAAATAAAAAGCAGCACGTCATGCCGATGTAGCATGGAGATGAATCACCAGTCGGGAAGGAGCCCTGGGTGCATATCTTACACCCCCCACTCCCTCCTTCCCCCCACCACCCCCTTGAGAGAGACACAATAAATTAGCTCCCAAAATACCCAGCCAGCCCGCCAGCCATTACAGCGTGAGCCTGCAGCAGGGGCACTAAAATAAGAACACAAATCATCTCTATGAGGTTCTGCTCCAACCACTATTTGTCCACCTTGGCAGACAGCACGTTAATAAGCCGATGACTGATTACAGGAATAATTAAGTAATGAAATGTTAAGAGATTGTTGTTAACATGAGAAACCAGACATTTGAACCCCTGAACCTCTGGGATGGGCAGTGTGCTTGGTTTTAAAAAATATCTTCAGAGACAGAACTACAGCAAGGATGCAAGTACAGTATATCTTTAGTCAAGAATTTCTCAACTAATTTGGAGCAGTCAGTTGAGTCTCAACTGACTCCACAAAGCCTTGGAGACTGGTGATGATGCATGTGGGTTCAAAGCTTAGCCGAATGGGCAAGTCTACCCAATGTAGGCCAATACTGATTGAAGACACTATGGACTTAAGACCTATGCAGTCTATGGTTCAATCCCAAGCCTGGTAGACCCTAATCCTTTTGGTGTAAGTAGATTTCAACAGACTTAAGTTTTCAAATGTCTAGGCCTTAGCTCAGTGGGCTAAATTAGCCTTGTGACTCAAACCCCGCTCTGTCACATTAACAACCAATTAGTAGCTTGTTAGTGTGGATCATAACATCCTACCCCCTGTCCCTGGCTCATCCTGCGTCACTGTGCTCGTCAAACACCCACCAGGGAGAGATGAACCTCCCGAGAGCGATGACCCTGTTAGGGATGGACAGACCGCTGTCACTCATCTAATCTCAAGCCAGTCTGGAGAGCTGGGTGATGTGGACAGGGATGTGAGCTCTATTCATAACAGGGCCCTGCCATGATTGACATACATCTATGACACACACACGCTTACATCACAGATAAAAACAGACAAATGCACATGAATCAACAAGCAAAAAACATGTACAAACACCGACCTCCGAGGATAAAATATATGGTCCGTCACTGCAAGTAGCGCAACTCTAGTCCAAAGCAAACAAAGTTACTTTAAAATATCTATGTAAATACATGTCAGTTCCAAACTAAACAATAGGAATAGTTATACAGAAAAAATTATTCCACAGATAGGACCAACTGCTGAGAACAAAAGATACATTAGATTGTGCAGCGTGGCAGGAACCAGGAACACAGCAGGCGTCCAGAGCTGGTGTTAGAGGAACGCTTGGCCCTGTGTAGCACAAATCACTGAACACTAGGGTTGACTGACTAAAAATAAATCTGGGTCGACCAAGAGTCATTTGTTCTTTCGACCAATCAATTGGTCTAAATTTTAAAGCATCTATTTTTCCCATTTATAGCCACACCCTATGTTTGAATAAAATCAACTATATATGTAGGCTACTGAACTTGTCTGATGCTTTAAGAACTGCAATTAAAACTGAAGACAGATTACTAAAGATGGAGCCAGAGATCAATATAGCCTAACAAGAATAAAACAAACCTATTCCTGACCCTCCTGCTGGCCTTGGAAGATTATGACATTATGCTCCTGAAGTTAGGCTACACCAGAGGTCGGCAACCTTCTCCATTTGGAGTGCCAAGTTATCCTACCATTTCTTCTGATCTGCATGCCAGTTATGATTTTCATATGTACATTTTCATGGAACAGTTTAATTTATAATAAAGTCTTCATATCGCAAAATCAATGTAATGTGGTTAATCAAAATTCTACTTTTAGATTTGTAACTTTTATTGCCAATATGTAAAAAATAGCCTACACAAATAAAAACATTGCAGTCAAATAATTAAAAAAAAAATAATAATTAAAATACATTGCAGCCCACAGGTAGAAAATATCCTGATGAAAACAAATATCCTATAAATCTCTGGCTGCAAGGAACTTTAAACATTGTATCAACATTGTATCAATTTTGCACAAGGGATAAGTAGTAAATCAGGTAGGCCAATTTTATGACATTTCCACCAGATCAGAGCATTACATTTTTCCCCCTTTCATGCCGAGCGGTAATCCAATAGGCTACGTTGAGGAACTATTGTCCTTCTCAAATGGATGTAAAAACAGACTTGGTTAACTTGGTGTTTGAGGCGAAGAAAAAATGACTTTGAGACGCTCCACAGTGATGGCGAGTTAAGACACTCAGAACTAGTATCACATCCCCAAATGGGCATATTATAGGCCTGCATATGCACACAGGCCAGTTGGACTAGTCCTACTTCTATTTGCATAATCAGGTGCGTGTCCTTACTCAGGAATGCTCTAAACAAATGGAACGAAATAAACCAAAAATTTCTCACAAGTGTAGCCTAGGTTGTGCGTTCTGCAAACAACGTGTCCACTCCTACAATGGCAAGGGTAAGACTGTAACAATAATACAATTCAATGCAAACACATTACCGTAGCCAAACAAGCGTTGTAGATTAGAAATTATGGGAATTAATGATAAATGTACTACTGGTGATACTGATGTGCCAAACCTGCGGCCTGCACAATGGATTAGTCCACTCAGACGGGCATGAATCAGACATGCATCTCGTGTGCCATAAACATTTTTCATATTTGACACTGCTCAATTTTTTTTTTTTTAAATGCGATCGACCAGTCAGCCCCAATTGAGGTCAGCCCTAAAGAACACACAAGACAATTCTGTTATTCATGCTGGAACTGGGAAACTAACTGCAGCTTACAAAGCGAGAGAACTGATGAAACCAGAGCTAGTGTGTCCACCTGTGTGTTGACTCTTAAGACTCAGTCAGGTCGAAAGAAAACTTTTTCCAGCACAGCACTACTAGTCTTGGTTGGCCGGTGATTTACTGAACACTGAAGGACTTGTGTATTGTTCAGCGCACTCCGGTGCTCAGGGGGGGATTTGGGAAGCAGTGTTCAGTCAGTCGTGTTCCGGTCGACCAGACTCGCTGTGCGGGGACCACAGTCGGGTCACACCTGCTGGGAAGGCCTAGACTGAGGCTACTGCTGCCTAGCAACCATAGCCTAACAGGAGGATCAACGAACCCAAGGCAGCCATGATGGTGGGGGTAGTCTTTAAGGAGGCATAGACCCTTACAGCACTGCTATTTACCATTAACAACTACCTCTAGATGTTGCAATTCTTGTGCCGACCTGTGTTGTCCTGTCCTCCTGGGAGGATGGTTGGCCCCCCTGCAACATTACAACCAAATACTGTTGTCTTTTTCAAATAATTCCTTCATTAAATGAACCTGGTATCAAATGGCTAAGGTGGACGAGGTAGCTAAGTAAGATGTTTATCTATTTGTAAGGTTAAAATATTCCGTGTTCATGGGAGAGCTTGACAGCATGAGTTTTGTCAATTAGGCTACTCTAAGAATATATTTTTTAACTTGGCCAGGATTCAGTAGAGGAGAATCCTAACCAATTTTGAGCATTTGAGAGACGTACAGTTTTACAACCGGGAATATGCAGCATTGGTTTCATCAACTGTGCACGCGTATCAGCCATTTCCAGTTTTACACAAGTGTCGGTGGAAAGTTATTTTAGGACATGGGACACGACAATGCCATTAAGACATAGCTAAATAATTAACTAGCTAGATAGCAAATTCATAACATAGTGTAGTTTGGCTGGTTATTATTTTACTTGCTGTGTAAATCTCCCCCCGTTATGCACACCATGATTTTCTTATTGCTGACCAAAAATGAGCTATAACTGGCTAAATAACTCACTAACAAGCAATGAATATCAACAAATGTGCACACACGGCTAGGGCCGCTTTGATCTCAAAAACACATTTCACGACTGCGTGATTGAAAAACCGCTCATGCCCGTCTGACGCGCTCTGCAGAGACTGGGAGGACAGTGTGCAACACGTTGGATCCGGAGGACACGGATCCAATTCTGATCGGAGTAGCCTAATTGTTTGATCTGGTGATTTTTGTGAGGCAAGTCGGCCAGGGTGAGGCAGGTCAGCCAGGGTGAGAATTCTCTGTCCGTCTGTGAATAGGAGCCTCGAGACACTGTCCTGTGTCTGATCCAGGCAACGGATACAAAAAAACAGATCTTTCACTTGGGACAGTGCTTTGTGTTAGAGTTGGCTGAACCCAAGTGGTCCTCCATGCTACTCTATCTAATGCAAATGAGAAACGTGATGAGCTGTCACTTCGAGACAGGAGAGGAATTATACATATTTCTCAAACTTCCCAGGGCCAACATCTGCTCTTGCTCGCTCTCTAGTTATCATTGTTACCATCACTCATTAAATCAACCATTTTCTTTTGTTATCTTTATAAGCAGCTACTCGTGATACAAGAACAAGGTTAGAAGTGCCCGTCTCAAACTAATATATATATTTTTTTTCTTTTAAAAGAGACTCAGGGAGGGAAATTGCAATCGGAGTCTTTTTAAAGAATTCTCTCACTGCCAGATCCATTTTTTCCCCCAGTCTTACTCCCATGTCGCCACACTCTGTCTCCCCCTCTTTTATTGATCCCTTTCTCCCTCCATCCACTTCTCCTCGTCTCCCTCCACCCCTCTCTCTTTGTCTCAGTATCCATCTCTCCATTCCAGTCTAACTGTGCTTTCCTGCCCTCTCCTCCTTTAGATCAGACTCATGCAAAACCCTATCAGTGGTCTGATTTGGGGGGGTGAACATGCTGTACATCAAGATTAACATCAAAGAGCCTACCGACTGACTTATATACAATTACCGAAATACAAATGTGAGTAGATATGTAATTGGTCTCATTTTAGAATATCCAGGACCAGAAAGATGAACAATGCATTTGGATTGTCATCCTACTCTTCACAAATATAGATGGTTACCAGAACCAATGTACCAATATAGACATGAATACGTGCTCACAGCAGTCAATATGCTGTTGTGTGCATGTGTAGGGTACCATAGCTTCAACATGCATGTTCAGTACAGCAGGACTCCAGAAATGTGTGGGTGCAAGTCTCTCCGAGGAGCCTCTCTCACCCTCAGATCTGGTAAAGAGATGAATGACTGTTCTGCTACATCTCTCCTCCACTATGGAAAGAGGTATCCATCGCCTGTAAGTGTGGTGTGTGGTCTGCGTGTGTACGGGGGGCACAAGTTCAGGCATAGGGACTCAGATCACCACATCAAGTTAAGTGCATTGAAATGCCTTTCTTGCAAGCTCCATGCCTTTCTTGCAATATCAATGTAGTACTAAAAATAACGAGGTAGAATAAAAACAAAAATAACACTAGAAAGAAGCCCCACTCAGGTGACAGTTAATTAGGTACAGAACCTGTCCAGGAAAATGGTTAGCTCCTAAGACAGTGAGGCACGTTGCCGTGGCTTACTATATAAAACAGGGAAATAACGGCGCAGTACAACAGTGGTGTGCAGAACGGCATCTCAGAACGCACAAGTTGTTGCCTGCTGCAATAGCCCATCCATGACAAAGACCGACCACACACCGGGTTCCACTCCCATCAGATAAAATCAAGAAGCAGCTCCAGCGGACAGGCAATCACCAACACTGGACAAATTAAGGAGTGGAAAAACATTGCCTTGGCCGACGAATCCCGGTTCCTGATGTGTCATGCTGACGGCAGTCAGGATTTGGTGTAAGCAGTCCATGGCCACATCCTGCCTGGTGTCAACAGTATAGGCTGGTGGCGATGGTGTAGTGTGGGGAAGTAGCAGCAGCGTAAATGATGATTGTATGCGAGTGTGTGTAGCCAGTATAAATGTGTGTGCATGTGTTGGAGTGTCAGTGTGTGAGAGTGTAGAGTCCTGTGAGTGTACATAGAGAAATACCACATCACACAAAAACAACCAGAGGCCCCAAGTTAGTTGACAACATACGCAGCAAACCATCTACCTGTAATCACACACACACACACACACACACACACACACACACAACCTTCCAGTTTGATAGCTTACCCTGGCAACCAAGTTTAACCACTGGTTGTTTAGACCGTTGCTTCTTTACATACTGGTCATGCCGTCTGTTTATAACCTTCATTTACATGAAATTGGACATAGCAGATTACAGAAAACAAAAATGCATGCAAACCTGTTGTCATCGTTATTATCACAGGACACAAGTGACATCAGTAAGAGTAGCCTACAACTATAGTACAAAAGTGGCTTTGAAAAAGCAATTATCTTTGTGACCGAGTCTCTCTCTCACTCACACACACACTCACTCACTAATGGTGCAGACCAAGCGAGTTAGTCCAAAACTGATTAAAATGCCTGTGGACAGTAAATGAACATGGGAGTCATGCCACAACTTGAACAATTAAATTAAGGCTACTACAGTGATTATACGATATTACACTGCGGGAACACAAGGCCTTTAAATTGTCCCGCTGTCCCCCTTACAGCCCAGTGTGTCATTCAGTGACCTCACTTTGAATGGGATTTCTAAACATTACCATTTGACTGACTCAGCAGTGTGTGTGAGGGGAGGGACAGGGGGCTACAGCCGATGGGACTAGTGCTAGTGTGTCACGACTCTGGACAGCTGCTGGCTGACGCAGCACTGTTGGTTTGTGTGGAGATTAAAATGCATTCATCACCTCCATCATGATCATACAGGCTCTGAGCAAGGTGGAGCGGAGGAACTTCTGCCTGCCGTTCCTCCTGGACCGTGCGTATCCCTCCTGAGCTCCGATTGAACAGACCGACGGAAGAGGATGTGAAATGATTTGTGCTGTTCTGATAACATTAATGTTCCTGGAAGCTATGTTCCCAAGATGGTGATCAACATGAGTAGCGTGCACCTGTCAGAGGGAGGGAGATGCAGTGACACTGACTGGCAGTATAAAGACGACAAAATGTAATGTTGGTTGCTATTCTTCAGAGTCCTTCAAATGAGTTTATCAATCACTCTCACTTAACTTTTATGGCATGTCAGTTGTGACATTGTGTTTGTGAGAAATAGAAGGCAGGTGGGTAAAAAGTAAGAGACATTAAGACTAGAAAGAGAGGGAGGGAGCAAGAAAATAAATTGTGAGAACGAGTAAAATAAAGTGAGAGAAAGAGAGTAAGAGAGAGTGAGGGGTCATTATGCATTCTACAAAAATATAAAAACGCAACATGTAAAGTGCTGGTCCCATGTTTCATGAGCTTAAATTATATCTGAAATTTTCCAAAACGCACATAAAGCTTCTCTCTCAAATTTGGTGCACACGTTTGCATCCCTGTTAGTGAGCACTTCTCCTTTTCGAAAATAATCCATCCACCTGACAGGTGTGGCATATCAATAAGCTGATTAAACAGCATGACCATTACACAGGTGCACCTTGTGCTGGGGGCAATAAAAGCCACTATAAAATGTGCAGTTCTCTCACACAACGCCATAGATGTCTCAAGTTGAGGGAGCGTGCAATTGGCATGTTGACTGCAGGAATGTGCACCTGAGCTGTTGCCAGAGAAATTAATGTTCATTTCTCTACCATAAGCCACTTCCAAAATTATTTTAGAGGATTTGGCAGTACGTCCAAATGGCTTCACAACCGCAGACCACGTGTATGGAGTCGTGTGGGCAAGCTGTTTGCTGATGTCAATGTTGTGAAGAGTGCCCCATGGTGGCGGTGGGGTTATGGTATGAGCAGGCATAAACTATGGACAACGAATACAATTGCATTTTATCGATGGCAATTTGAATGCACAAAAAGGTATCTGTATTCCCAGTCGTGAAATCCATAGATTAAGGACTAATGAATCCATTTAAATTGTTCTGCCTGCGGATAAGGAACCCTGACCTGTTCACGAAATGTGCTACCTTGTCCCGGACCTGCTGTTTTCGTCTCTCACACACACCTTGGCTATGTACTGTAATAGTCGCCTCCCGGCACAGCCAGAAGAAGACCACCCCTCAGAGCCTGGTTCCTCTCTAGGTTCCTGCCTTTCTAGTGAGTTTTTCCTAGCCACCGTGCTTCTACATCTGCATTTCTTGCTGTTTGGGGTTTTAGGTTGGGTTTCTGTACAGCACTTTCTGACATCGGCTGACGTATTTATAAAGCCCTTTTTAAATTTGATTGATTGATCTATTTCAATTGACATTTCCTCATATAAACTGTAACTCCGTAAAATCAATGAAAGTGTTGCGTTTATATTTTTGTTCAGTATACATTCTGTATGTTACCACAGTGGTTTGTTGGGACGACTGATTGCTGCTCCACACGAGGCATGTGATACGCCAGTCATTTGCAACCTCATTTGTCACAATAAATTACCTAAATATCACAGCAGCAATAGAGTTGTCATGGCGATACCCACACGCATCAAAGTAGCTCAGAAACGTTGCTTCTTCTGCGTCATAAGCTCCTAGAGTCAGTCAATCCCTGAATGCATTTTTTGCATTTTTTCCCCTCTGTGACAGAAACATTGAAGAAGCTGAAACAAGCTGCCAATGCCTCTCTCAGGATGGCCCTGAGCCACACCAGCCCCCCCCCTACTGAGACTCAGAGGGGGGCAGAATAACCTGATTCATGGTCATATAACCTGCTCACAACAACGATAGGGTGTCCTGTCAGTGTCAGCGCAGCTAGCTTACTTTGTGGTAGGGTACAGTGAAAACAATATAGCTATCAACATTAGCACCAATTGACAGAGTGGGCTGAAGCAGGATTGTGACAGGGTAGGAAATTCTGTTTCCCTCAACACACCACCACTCCATTGAACACACACTTAGGAAGCACGGACCCCGTGTGTGATGTTTATTGCAATACAGCAGTCACATGCACACCCTGTTTGTACTGCATGTGATAGTAGGCTATGCACTGATTCCATTATAGTGTATTCAGAGGTGGTGTGCTGAGAGGTGTTCCATCACAATCTTGCCTCCAGGATCTAGCACACGCTCTCAAATTAAGTCTACCACTCACTGGCTGTCCTTAGAGGCAGTCTAAAAGATAAGACAGATGTGTTCTGCAAACTGTGCTTTTTCCTAACACACCCCATACACACATCCTTTAAGGTGGTCACAAAGGGTTTATAGACAGCTCATTATTAGTTCATATGTAGTTTAAGGTAAATCCACACAGATAGACAAAGACAAACTCAATGCCCAATGTATAGGTCGAGAAATCAGCCTTCTTTACTCTGATCCAAGCTATCCTGACTTCTGAGGTCAATCCTCATAGACCAGGAAAGGACATTCTGCCCATTTGACTTTATTAGGATCCCCATTAGCCAATGGCAACAGCTAGTCTTACTGGGGTCCGACAACGAAAAAGACATTACAGATAAAAATAATTGACATATATTTTAAAACATTAACATGTAGTGTGCATCTATCAGTTACACATACGTGTCAGTACATACACACAACAAGTAGGTCACATGGGGGAGAAGCGTGCCATGAGGTGAAGCTTTGTTCATTTTTTGAAACCAGGTTTGCTGTTCACTTGCACTAGATAAGATGGAAGGGAATTAAATGCAATAATGGCTCTGTATAATACTGTATGTTTCCTTGAATTTGTTCTGGACCTGGAGACTATGAAAAGTGTGTGTGTGTGTGTGTGTATCAGCGCTGTGTGCAAGTTTACTACACAAACAATTTGGAATTTCCTACACATGAATGTTTCTTATAAAAATCAAGAAGTGATGCAGTCAGTCTTTCCTCAACTCTTAGCAAAGAGAGACTGGCATGCATAGTTTTGATATTAGCCCTCTGATTACAATGAAGAGCAAAATGTGAAGCTCTGTTTTGGGCCAGCAGCAGCTTAACTAGGTACTTCTTTGCAGCCCTAGACCATGTGACTGGACAATAATCAAGATAAAACTAGTTAAGTTTTAGGACTTGCTTTGTGGAGTGTGATGTCAAATAAGCAGAGAATCTCTATCACGGACAGACCTCTCCCCAGATTTACAACCATTGAAGGACTGACCCCAATTAGTCGACTGGTCGATTGTTTGGTTTATCGAGAGAGAGAGGCAGTACCAGTCAAGTTTGGACACACCTACTCATTCAAGGGTTTTTCTTCATTTTTACATCGTAGAATAATATTGAAGACATCAAAACTATAAAATAGCACATATGGAATCATGTAGTAACCAAAAAAACTGTTAAATCAAAATATATTTTAGATTCTTCAAAATAGCCACCCTTTGCCTTGATGACAGCTTTGCACACGCTTGGCAATCTCTCAACCAGCTTCATCAGGAAGTCACCTGGAATGCATTTTAATTAACAGGTGTGCCTTGTCAAAAGTTAATTTGTGGAATTTCTTTCCTTGTTAATGCTTTTGAGCCAATCAGTTGTGTTGTGCCAATGTAGAGATGGTATACAGATAGCCCTATTTGGTAAAAGACCAAGTCCATATTATGTCAAGAACAGCTTAAATAAGCAAAGCGAAACAGTCCATCATTACTTTAAGACATGAAGGTCAGTCAATCTAGAACATTTCAAGAACTTTCTTCCCTGTGGCTCAGTTGGTAGAGCATGGTGTTTGCAACGCCAGCATGGTGTGTGCAACGCCAGGATTGTGGGTTCGATTCCCACGGGGGGCCAGTAAAATGTTTTTTTTTTTTGTTATAAAATGAAATGTATGCATTCACTACTGTAAGTCGCTCTGGATAAGAGCGTCTGCTAAATGACTAAAATGTAAATGTAAGTGCAGTCGCAAAAACCATCACTATGATGAAACTGGCTCTAATGAGGACTGCCACAGGAAAGGAAGACCCAGAGTTACCTCTGCTGCAGAGGATACATTCATTAGAGTTACCAGCCTCAGAAATTGCAGCCCAAATAAATGCTTCACGGAGTTCAAGTAACAGACATCAACATCAACTGCTCAGAGGAGACTGCATGAAATCAGGCCTTCGTGGTCGAATTGCTGCAAAGAAACCACTACTAAAAGAACACCAATAATAAGAAGAGACTTGCTTGGGCCAAGAAACACGAGCAATGGACGTTAGACCGATGGAAATCTGTGCTTTGGTCTGATGAGACCAAATTTGAGATGTTTGGTTCCAACCGCTGTGTCTTTGTGAGATGCAGAGTAGGTGAACGGATGATCTCCACATGTGTGGTTCCCACTGTGAAGCATGGAGGAGAAGGTGTGATGGGTCTTTGCTGGTGACACTGTCTGTGATTTATTTAGAATTCAAGGCATACTTAACCAGCATGGCTACCACAGTATTCTGCAGCGATACACCATCCCATCTGGTTTGCGCTTAGTAGGACCATCATTTGATTTTCAACAGGACAATGACCCAACACACCTCCAGGCTGTGTAAGGCTATTTGACCAAGAAGGAGATTGATGAGTGCTGCGTCAGATGACCTGACCTCCACAATCACCCAACCTCAACCCAATTGAGATGGTTTGGGATGAGTTGGACTGCAGAGTGAAGGAAAAGCAGCCAACAAGTGCTCAGCATATGTGGGAACGCCAAGACTTTTGGAAAAACATTCCAGGTGAAGCTGGTTGAGGTAATGCCAAGAGTGTACATCAAGGCAAAGGGTGGCTACTTTGATGATTTTAAATATATTTTGATTTGTTTAACACTTTTTTGGTTACTACATGTCTCCATGTGTTATTTCATAGCTTTGATGTCTTCACTATTATCCTACAATGTAGAAAATAGTAAAAATAAAGACAAACCCTTGAATGAGTAGGTGTGTCCAAACTTTTAACTGGTACTAATATATAATTTTTTTAAATGGCACACAAGACACCTGTCTGATTCACGCCCATCTCAGTGAACTAATTAATTGCAGAGGCCTAGACTAATCCATTGCGGAGGCAGTGGGGATGGCACAGTCCAAGAAGGTGAGTGTGGCTAAGATGCACAATGCACGTCTCTCTCCAGAATGCACGTCTCTCTCCAGAATGCACGTCTCTCTCCAGAATGCACGTCTCTCTCCAGAATGCACTCTTCCGTTAATTTGTGAAAACTCATTGCTTCACAACTTCATTGTGTGAATTGTTTGCATTTGATTGTTAAGGTCTATCAATTCCCCATTACATATCTCACCAGTAGTACATTTACCGTTAACTCCTAACCTACAATGTTTGTTTGGTTTGGCTTTTACCATTCTCATTGTCGGAGTGGGCATGTTGTTTGCAGAGAACAACCTATGCTTGTGAGAAACAAGTTTTGGTTCATTTAATCCCATTCACGAGTTTTGTCAATTTAGTCATTGTCTTTTGCGTGGACAAGCACCCGATTACACAGAGGTAGGCCTTTAGGTTTCCTGGCCTGCGTGCAAATGTAGGCATATAAATGTATAACGCACCACCACTAATGAGTTGTGGAGCTTCTCAAAGTAATGTTTTCTTCACCTCAAACAGCAAGCAAACAAAGTCTGTTTTTACATCCATTGAGAATGACAATAGTTCCTAAATGTATTTGGGGGGGGGGGGGGGGGGGGGGGGGGGCAGCTCTTTCCCTTTCGATAACCCCTCAGCATGAAAAGGGAAAAATGTAATGCCCTGATCCAGTGAAAACGTCATAGAATAAGCCTACCGGATGACCCCTTACCCTGTGTGTGTCCCGAGCTCACTGGCACAGGAAACTGAGGGTCCAGAATGTTTTAACCAATGTTGCAAGTTTACTAGCACAAGCTTTAATCAAACAGTGTGCTAAAAGCATCAGACAAGCTCAATAAATATAGTTGCTTTTATTAAAAACACATAGGGTGTGTCTATATGGAAAAATAGCCATTTAAACATTTCATGGTCAAAAGAACAGATTACTTTCAGTTGACCGAGATTGTCAACATATTGATTCAATGGTTTAGGACTGTCCCGATTAAAAACAATCTAAAGTAAAAGCAAGTAATTTAGTCTCAAAAGCCTCACCATTCATTACCAGATTAAACAGAGGACTAGAACTTAGTGAATGATTTGTACCAAATACATTGCTCTTAGTTTTAGAGATGTTCAGGACCAGTTTATTACTGGCCACCCATCCTAAAACTGACAGCAACTCTTACAGTGATTTCACTAGCTGTGGTTACTGGTTTGAAATTAAATATATGTTTGTTTTTTAATTTTGAGTGTTGGACTACACACTGTACTAAAATTATTTATCATTTTAATTTTAACATTTAATATATATGTGCAAATCAGATCTAGTTGTTTAAAACATCTAATATGATATAATGCCTCTATTTATAGCATTGAATCATTACCGTACATGGACAAAGGCTTTTTTTAATGCCAGTGGCAGGTCATTGGTAAAAATAGAAAAGAGTAGAGGGCCTAGAGAGATGCCCTGCGATACACCACACTTTCCATGTTTAACATTACAGAAGCTTCCATTAAAAAAAACCTATGATCTATTAGATAGATTGCTATATCCTGGATTCTGAGCTGAGGTTGAAAAATCATAACAGGTTATGGTCAATAATATCAAAGGCGGCACTGAAATCTAACAGTACAGATCCCACAATCCAAACACACCAAAAAAGTTGTGAAGAGGGCACGACAATGCATTTCCCCTTCAGGAGACTGAAAAGATTTGGCATGGGCCCCCAGATCCTCTAAAGGTTCTACAGCTGCACCATCGAGAGTATCCTGACCGGTTGCATCACCGCCTGGTATGGCAACCACTCGGCATCTGACCGTAAGGCGTTAGAGGGTAGTGCACACAGCCCAGTACATCACTGAGTCAAGCGTCCTGCCATCAAGGACCTATATACTAGGCAGTGTCAGAGTAAAGCCAAAAGAATTGTGGCTCCAGTCACCCAAGTCATAGACTGTTCTCTGCTACCGCACGGCAAGCGGTACCAGAGCGCCAAGTCTAGGTCCAAAAGGCTCGTTAACAGCTTCTACCCCCAAGCCATCAGACTGCTGAACAATTAATCAAACAGCTACCCAGACTATTTACATTGACCCCCTCCTTTGTTTTTACACAGCTGCTACTCTCTGCTTATTATCTATGTATATATTCACTTTACCCCTACCTACATGTACAAATTACCTCGACTAACCTGTACACCCGCACATTGACTCGGCACATAGCCTCGTTGTTGTTATTTTGTGTTACTTTTTATTTGGTAAATACTTTCTTAACTCTACTTCTTGAACTGCATTGTTGGTTAAGGGCTTGCAAGTAAGCATTTCACGGTAAGGTGAACAACACCTGTTGTTTTCGGCGCATGTGACAAATAAAATGTGATATTATAAATGTATTTCAACCAATCAATCATTAGTCATTTGTGTCGGTGCAGTACATGTTGAGTGCTCTTCTCTATAAGCATGCTGAAAGTCTTCATTTGTTTACAGAGAAATAGCTTGTGTGTTTGGTCAAAAATAAAAAATCTCCAACAGTGTGCCTATTCCAGCTCTGCATCTGTGTGGTCATGATGCACTATGGATGTCGCCCACCCAGATGGCTATATGGTTCATAGGTCCCCTGACATGACGGAGGTCGTGGGTTCAAACCCCAGATGTTAATAATTGAGTATGGGGGCTGTGAATGGTTCTATACTAGGAAAGATCTGAATACGTCCACCCCATGGGATCATTCATTGATTAGGCCTATGCAACAGCCATCAACTGGTAATGGTTTTCCATATAAATGGGTTAGTTGTAGGCCTAGTCAGAAGAGTAAGCAAGCAGGTTTAATGTACCATTCACTAAGACACATTAAGGAAAGAAAAGCACATCAGTATGATAACTGGCTCATCCCACGGTAATCCCGTCAGACACTTCATCTGGAAAGTGCTCGTGCCCTGGAAGGGCCAGGTCAAGCAGATGGTGTGGTTACCGTTACTCCAGGAGATAAAGCATTTACCATTTAAAAATGGTCAATAAACTGCAACAGATCCACTTGAATAGGCGTCCGTTTTGGTAAACCCACCCCCGCTGTAAAATATCTCCCGTTTGCCCACCTGTCTGTAGAATCACAGACTACACTGACGTAAAATCAGCTGGGACAATAGGAAACCGTCCAAAGCAGGGTATCAAATAGCAAGCAGACATGCAAATTCTGCAAAGAAGTAGACTACCATACAGTGGCCTAATACTTAAAGCAAAAAATGGCTTTCCTGATGTAAGTAATAACCATTACGGTGGCCTAGTCCGTGTCCCAGTTTTCGACAGAATGAGGTCCTGAATATTCAACATGTTGTCAACAATATATTTTGGGGGAAATGTTTATTTGCTTGTAGCCACTCAGAACCTTTTCAGAATATCGTTTCGAAAACATTCGAATCATAATCAGTTTATAATATTTTGTCATTATTTCCCAAGCTATTGTAAACGGTGGGATGAGTTCATTTAAAAAAAAATGTCATTACAAGTAAATGCCAAACTTCCCAGTCGACGTCATTTTATTTAAATAAAGTCCGAAATTAGCCTTCTCGTACGAATGGCTCATTGAGTTGCTGCAGCTTCATAAAAACAACATGTACAACAACAAAACATACCCAACACAGTGCGACAAAGTTGTAAACATTGCCAAGTTTTCTAAACATCAACAATAGAGAGCATATTGAACAACACTATCAAATGTGTTCAAACATTATTATATTCGACGCAATAAAATTCAAACTGGCAAGACATATTTTACTTACGTTCAAACGCAACAATGTAGCCAAGAGCCTCGCCTCGCGATCGACAAAGCCCTCACGACGCCAAGTTCTCTCCTTCAGCATACAAAAAAAACGTTATACTTTTTTATATTTTGCGTCGAAGATAATCATTTTATTTCACCCAAGCCTTACTAACTTAACTATTCTGTGCTGTTTTATCGGCGAACTCTCTCTATCTACCGATACGGGAATTCGCGACGGGCGGATTCTTTGTTCCGCGAGCCATTCCGTGGAAATCACCGTTCATGTGTCGCTGATACGCACTGATTGGCCAAGTCGCTCGAGGGATAGGATCCGCAATAGGTGATGGCTAGGGCAACAGCAGAGCCATTTCTATCCGCAGTCCTAAAGTCAGTCTTTTTTTTCGTGGCGAGGATATAATAATTCGACTAGCTAGTTTTGCTCACAACACTGACCTCGGGGAGTGAAGAAGTATCCTAGTCTAAATTTGACAGCACGTCAAAGTGTTGAGAGAGAGTTAAAAAATGGTCAGGAATTGAAATGACTTTCTCTATACAACTAGCTTAAATGTTACTAAATAGCATAGGCCTACATTGCCAAATATTGGACTAAAGGAGATTAACGTTACTCCTTAGTCCAAGTACCTTACATGTTGTGTTTAAGGGAACTATACAGTCACATCTCATGGCAGACCTCGTGGATCTGCTGCTGTGGGTTTGGGTTTTATGTTTGACAAAAGTACAAAGTGGAGGGGGAGCAAAGGCATTTAGGATCTTAAATACAAGACATGTTGCTATATTGCACAATATTTCCCCAACTCAGGAGCTTATGTTTTCTGAGGATGTAACAGTGATGATGGCTATTGGGCTTTCAATCAAGCACTTTGAGAGCCTGTTTGTAAACAGACTGAATAGGTTTTAATGTTGTACAGCAAGCTTGGGCCAACTAGTCAACCAGTTTGTTAAGTGGGGAAGTATCAAAGTATCAACAATTTTGTATGAATTGGAAATGAGCTAGGTTGGATTTGACTTACCTTTCTCACCTGCTTTTTAAAAGAGAGGTTGGAATCAAGTATGATGCCAAGGTACTTAACATGGGATTCCACCTGGAGCTTCTCCCCAGACACATAGACATCTGGCTCAGTAGCATCTGTTGCCCTCTTTGTGAAGAACATATAGACAGCTTTTTTTCACATTGAGTCCACTCTGTCTTCCGTCTGTTTTCTGTAAACAAGCACTGTAACATTGAAATATGGCCCCATAACCCTATAAAGGTGTGTATCAATTTCATCTTTTGTTTTTTGAAAATGATTTCTTGACAATATGAAAGATAAGGCCCGCAAGCGATGTGTGTTAATGTTTGCACTAAGTGTTGCGGCTCTTAACATAGCTCCCCTACAGAAGATCCCGTCGACCAATGACTCTTATGTGTAAAGTAAGGAAACTTAGACTCATGATCAAGGGCTAAGGCCTACACAGCTATAGCCTTGAATACAGGCATGTAGGCTCTTATCCTAATAGGCCTACAGAGAGTGAGATAGGCCTACATGAGGTAGACCAGATAGTAGACATAGATGTTGTGATTTAGGGCCTATAGATTCTGACCTAATGGGCAGGATATTGAAATAGCGCAAAATCAATTTCAATGAGGCATAGAGTTGAAATCAATAATAAATATCACCATTAATCACAAGTCATTGTACAACAATATTGATTATATTTTGTCATTATACACATTACCATTGATCGGCCAACAGTATACGTCTAAGCGCTTGATTGTATACACCTCAGAATTGTTAAAATGGTGTTAGGGGTAGGCTTATGCTGTGCTGTGCTCAGCCTGCATATCCATGTGTGTGTGTGTGTGTGTGTGTGTGTGTGTGGTCAGACTGCCAGATGAATCTGTTCTCATTGCTGTTGACACCTGACATTACAGAGCTGTCTGCTCAGCACTTTTATTTCCCCTTGTGATTTGATCCATAGAACTATGTCAATTCTCTCTTTCTCTCTCCCTCTCACTCTCTCTCTTTCTCTCTCTCTCTCTCTCTCTTTCTCTCTCTCTCACACACACACACACACACACACACACACACACACACACACACACACACACACACACACACACACACACAGAGTGTGGGGCTATGAATCATCATCATCAGTTGGATGTTTATGTCTTAGAGCGACCATCTCGCTGGGGCTGTGAGCTACAGACAGACTGTGTGTGTGTGTTTCTCATAATCTTTTCATACTTTACCCCAGCCTCCTAGAAATGTTCCCACCACCACTTGCTGAAACTTCTTCTATAGACTATAGACACCCACGTCTCTCACTGTCTCCGCTCTGTCTCTGCCTGCGTCTGCCTTTCATTAGCTCTTCCTTTTCTTTTCTCCTCTTAATTCTCTCTTATCACTATGACATTTCCTCCCTGGGGTGTCACTAAACCAGATTGATTTGATCATCATGTATTGACAGTCAAACGCCACCATGAAGATTTCTGCTCATTAAAAATCATGAAAATGAGTAACAGCCTGTATTGCTTCCGCTGTGCTGAACTTTCTTTCACTTTCCCTTATATGTGGGCCAGTGTTTTGTTTTCATTTAAGTGTGTGTGTGTGTGTGGTGTGTGTGTGTGTGTGTGTGTGTGTGTGTGTGTGTGTGTGTGTGTGTGTGTGTGTGTGTGTGTGTGTGTGTGTGTGTGTGTGTGTGTGTGAAAGAGAGAGAGAGAGAGAGAGAAAGAATAGGAAAGGATTTTATTCGGGGTCTCTGATTTCACCCTCCCTTATGTGATGTGGTTTTGCAGATGAAAACTTGTTTGGTTGCAGAGTTAGCCAGAGTTCAGACAAAGCTCAAGGGAAGTTTTGTGAGTGTCTGTTTGTAGACCTACACAGTGCTGAGGCGGGGGTCTTCACCTAGATAGTGGGCAACAGAAGCAGTGGATGTCTGAAGGAACACCCACAGAACAGTACTTTTCTGTATGAATCTTAACTTTGCCATTGTTTCTCTATTTTGCTGGGATTTTGCCAGTGCCAATGTAGGCTACCAGACAATTCTTACTGTTCTACCCCAGTAGCTGACTCACCTGACCAGTGGAGGCTGCTGAGGGGAGGACGGCTCATAATAATGGCCGGAATGGAGTGAATGGAATGGTTCATGTTTGATACCATTCCATACACTCCATTCCAGCCATTACACTCAATTCCAGCCATTATTATGAGCCTCCACTGCACCTGGCATAGGATTAAGTTGTCTCCAGATACTTATCTGAGGTCAGGTTTGGTAGTTTTCCAACTAATGATTAGGATTAGGGGAAGGTGAAGCTGGTCGTTAGTGGTTAGGATTAGGGGAAGGGGAAGCTGGTCGTTAATGGTTAGGATTAGGGGAAGGTGAAGCTGGTCGTTAATGGTTAGGATTAGGGGAAGGGGAAGCTGGTCGTTAATGGTTAGGATTAGGGGAAGGGGAAGCTGATCGTTAATGGTTAGGATTAGGGGAAGGTGAAGCTGGTCGTTAATGGTTAGGATTAGGGGAAGGGGAAGCTGGTCGTTAATGGTTAGGATTAGGGGAAGGGGAGCTGGTCGTTAATGGTTAGGATTAGGGGAAGGGGAGCTGGTCGTTAATGGTTAGGATTAGGGGAAGGGGAGCTGGTCGTTAATGGTTAGGATTAGGGGAAGGGGAAGCTGGTCGTTAATGATTAGGATTAGGGGAAGGGGAAGCTGGTCGTTAATGGTTAGGATTAGGGGAAGGGGAGCTGGTCGTTAATGGTTAGGATTAGGGGAAGGGGAGCTGGTCGTTAATGGTTAGGATTAGGGGAAGGGGAGCTGGTCGTTAATGGTTAGGATTAGGGGAAGGGGAAGCTGGTCGTTAATGGTTAGGATTAGGGGAAGGGGAGCTGGTCGTTAATGGTTAGGATTAGGGGAAGGGGAGCTGGTCGTTAATGATTAGGATTAGGGGAAGGGGAGCTGGTCGTTAATGGTTAGGATTAGGGGAAGGGGAAGCTGGTCGTTAATGGTTAGGATTAGGGGAAGGGGAGCTGGTCGTTAATGGTTAGGATTAGGGGAAGGGGAGCTGGTCGTTAATGGTTAGGATTAGGGGAAGGGGAGCTGGTCGTTAATGGTTAGGATTAGGGGAAGGGGAGCTGGTCGTTAATGGTTAGGATTAGGGGAAGGGGATGCTGGTCGTTAATGGTTAGGATTAGGGGAAGGGGAGCTGGTCGTTAATGGTTAGGATTAGGGGAAGGGGAGCTGGTCGTTAATGGTTAGGATTAGGGGAAGGGGAAGCTGGTCGTTAATGGTTAGGATTAGGGGAAGGGGAGCTGGTCGTTAATGGTTAGGATTAGGGGAAGGGGAAGCTGATCGTTAATGGTTAGGATTAGGGGAAGGGGAGCTGGTCGTTAATGGTTAGGATTAGGGGAAGGGGAGCTGGTCGTTAATGGTTAGGATTAGGGGAAGGGGAGCTGGTCGTTAATGGTTAGGATTAGGGGAAGGGGAGCTGGTCGTTAATGGTTAGGATTAGGGGAAGGGGAGCTGGTCGTTAATGGTTAGGATTAGGGGAAGGGGAGCTGGTCGTTAATGGTTAGGATTAGGGTAAGGGGAGCTGGTCGTTAATGGTTAGGATTAGGGGAAGGGGAAGCTGGTCGTTAATGGTTAGGATTAGGGGAAGGGGAAGCTGGTCGTTAACCTGTGCTTACGACTAACGTCTACTTCAAGTGACTCACCTTCCCAGAGCAGTCATCTGCGTGTTGCTGAAGTAGAGGATGATGGGAGATTCCCCTGGGTTTATCTAAGACTGCTGTTTCCCCTTGTCCTCTTACACTCAGCCTCCCTCTCCCACCACTTATTTCTCTGCAAGATGGGAGGTGCCTCTGCAATGCTGGAAAAGTGATAGAGGGGGAGTAGAGCAGGGATTCAGAGAGACAGGCAGGCAGTGAGAAGTGACAGTAAAGGATAGAGGGAGATGGGGAGAGATTGACATAAATTATACATTTGAGAGTAGGAAGGGTGAGTTAGTCCTCTGAGTAAGCACAGCACCAGAGATGTGCCGAATAATAGTTTCTTTATTTAGCCAAGAGAACAAAAACACAAGCCCCTAAGAGTCATCTACTAAGCCTGTTTGATATAATCCCCACGACTACGATGGGAAAACAACAAACAACAGTCTCTCTCTCATTCTTCCTCCTCTCTCTCTCTCTCCCTCTCTCTGCCCCCTCCCTTCTTTTCCGAAATGAGGATACAGGCTTAGCAGCTTGCTGCATCTGTTTTTGCAGGGGTGTTGTGGTGTTACTGTGTATGTCTGATGCCAAATTCGAAACAAAGTCCAAGCCACTACCTCAAAGTACAACAGTAATTTTGAGAGGATTGGATAGTCCGCGGAACATCCTACCTGGCCTGAAGACGGGTTAGGGGTAGGGGCTCGGACATTGTGTACAATATGTGTTAAAGTTGTGGCATTGAGATTGGCCCATCATACTATTGGTACTGTTTGTGTGTATTGGAGGTCTTGTTCATTCTAGTCATATTGAGCTAGCAGTGGAATGATAAAAACAGATGTTTTTGTAGATATCAGCTCCAGTTAGCCAGACAGTAGATTCTATACCCCACATGCAGATAAATATAAAACACACTTCTCAGTATGGTGCTCTCCCTTATCTAGCTTTAACTCTCTCTCTCTCTCTCTCTCTCTCTCTAATTCAAATACTGTTATTGGCATGAGAAACATATGTTTACATTGCCAAAGCAAGTGAAAAAGATAATAGACAAAAGTGAAATAAACAATAAAAATGAACAGTAAATATTACATTCACAAAAGTTCCAAAGGAATAGAGACATTTCAAATGCCATATTATGGCTGTATACAGTGTTGTAACAATGTGCAAATATTTAAAGTGAAAAATGGAAAATAAATGAACATAAATATAGGATGTATGTTCAATGGTGTTTGTTCTCCACTGGTTGACCTTTTCTTGTGGCAACAGGTCACAAATCTTGCTGTTTTGATGACACACTAGTTTTTCACCCAATAGATATGGGAGTTTATCAAAATTGGATATGTTTCTAATATTGTCATACATTTGGCAGGACGTTAGGAAGTGCAGCTCAGTTTCCACCTCATTTTGTGGGCAGTGTGCACATAGCCTGTCTTCTCTTGAGGGCCAGGTCTGCCTACGGCGGCCTCTCTCAATAGCAAGGCTATGCTCACTGAGTATGTACATAGTCAAAGCTTTCCTTAATTTTGGGTCAGTCACAGTGGTCAGGTATTCTGCCACTGTGTACTCTCTGTTTAGGGCCAAATAGCATTCTAGTTGCTCTGTTTTTTGCTAATTCTTCCCAATGTGTCAAGTAATTATCTTTTTGTTTTCTCATGATTTGGTTGGGTCTAATTGTGTAGCTGTCCGGGGGCTCTGTGGGCTCTCTTTGTGTTTGTGAACAGAGCCACAGGACCAGCTTGCTTAGGGGACTCTTCTCCAGGTTCATCTCTCTGTAGGTGATGGCTTTGTTATGGAAGGTTTGGGAATCGCTTCCTTTTCGGTGGTTGTAGAATTCAACTGCTCTTTTCTGGATTTTGATCATTAGCGGGTATCGGCCTAATTCTGCTCTGCATGCATTATTTGGAGTGTTACGTTGTACACAGAGGATATTTTTGCAGAGTCTCAATTTGGTGTTTGTCCCATTTAGTGAATTCTTGGTTGGTGAGTGGACCCCATGCTTCACAACCATAAAGGGCAATGGGTTCTATAACTGATTCAACTATTTTTAGACAGATCCTGACAGGTATGTGAAATGTTATGTTCCTTTGATGGCGTAGAAGGCCCTTCTTGCCTTGTCTCTCAGATTGTTCACAGCTTTGTGGAAGTTACCTGTGGTGCTGATGTTTAGGCCAAGGTATGTATAGTTTTTTTGTGTGCTCTATTTTCTCAGCTTTTTAAAGGCACAGTCAATTTAGTGTATGTAAACTTCTGACCCACTGGTCAGTGTCTAGATGGAGTTTGTATTTGTGGTCCTGGCAACAGGACCTTTTTTGGAACACCATTATTTTTGTCTTACTGAGATTTACTGTCAGGGCTCGGACATTGAGTATACAATATGTGTTAAAGTTGTGGCATTGAGATTGGCCCATCATACTATTGGTACTGTTTGTGTGAATTGGAGGTGCGCCTTAGGGCCCAGGTCTGACAGAATCTGTGCAGAAGATCTAGGTGCTGCTGTAGTCCCTCCAACACTCTCTCTCGCTCTGTCTCTAATTTCATCTCTCCATCTCTCTGTCTTCCACTGATTCCTTTCCTACTGCCTACTTATCTCTTCTCCTACATCCCTTAATATTCTTGAATAAACATTCGTTTTGCATAACTGCATACTATGAGAACAGATTTTGAGATGGAGAAGATTGAGTGACATAACATTTAAATTTGCCCACCACCTACCTGTATATTGTAGCATAGGAATTAATTAGATTTTTACAATAATTGGTCTATGGACTAGCTAGGACAAAAGCTTGAGTCTCAATGTTTTATCCTCTGGCCATTCCGCACAAGGGGACCGACTCTTTAGTCAGAATGCGAGTGAGACCCCCCAACTTCCATCTCAACCTTTTCAAATGTCAGCCACTGCCTATTAGTGCAGCCAAACACTGTTACTGTGAGGGTTCATCTGAAATTAGCAACTGTAATGCACACACACACACACACACACACACACACACACACACACACACACACACACACACACACACACACTCACACAATTAGTGGCCACAGCCTTAAGGCGATACCAGTGACATTGCCTAAACCCCTTACAGCTGTGTGTGATGTGTGTGTATATATGTATGTTCTACAGATGACGTCAAGGCCTTTGGATGACTGTATGACCTCCTGACCTTACAAACAAACAAACACAATCGTATAACTCATGCACACATGGATTCACAATGAGTCACTATGCCACAGAATCACAGGCTGGTTTCTACTGTATGGGAGAATCTTAATTGCATACTCATCGCAACCTTTCTCCTCTCTTCCTTCTCAAAACCGATTGGAGGAGGTCAGAGGGTAGGGACCTCTGGCTTTCTTATCCAATAGGTTTTGAGAAGGAGGCGAGGTGAGAAGACGCGAGGAGTATGCAATTAAGATTCTCCCTCTGTATACACAAACAGGACTCCTGCTGTGTTTGTACTGATGTCAGCCATACAAATGTAGGCAAGTCACTTGAGCTCAGCATGAGTCCCATTTCCTCTGACTTTGCATGCTACACTCTGTTATTATACAATCATGATCATCAGCACAACTCTGATGAAGCTGGAAACATTGTCATAATAAACTCACCTGGGAGTTTAGATTAGTTTAATTTTTTTTTACTGATGCTGAATATTTGTTGCTCCACCTGATCCTGTGCTGGTGGGATCTATGCTCCCATCTTTTGGTCAATTCTGGAAATTGCAACCATTGTACTTGTCTATGAGGATCAGGCCTACTGCACTGTAACATTGTACTTGTCTATGAGGATCAGGCCTACTGCACTGTAACATTGTACTTGTCCAGGAGGATCAGGCCTACTGCACTGTAACATTGTACTTGTCCATGAGGATCAGGCCTACTGCACTGTAACATTGTACTTGTCTATGAGGATCAGGCCTACTGCACTGTAACATTGTACTTGTCTATGAGGATCAGGCCTACTGCACTGTAACATTGTACTTGTCCAGGAGGATCAGGCCTACTGCACTGTAACATTGTACTTGTCTATGAGGATCAGGCCTACTGCACTGTAACATTGTACTTGTCCATGAGGATCAGCCCTACTGCACTGTAACATTGTACTTGTCTATGAGGATCAGGCCTACTGCACTGTAACATTGTACTTGTCCAGGAGGATCAGGCCTACTGCACTGTAACATTGTACTTGTCCAGGAGGATCAGGCCTACTGCACTGTAACATTGTACTTGTCCATGAGGATCAGGCCTACTGCACTGTAACATTGTACTTGTCTATGAGGATCAGGCCTACTGCACTGTAACATTGTACTTGTCCAGGAGGATCAGGCCTACTGCACTGTAACATTGTACTTGTCCAGGAGGATCAGGCCTACTGCACTGTAACATTGTACTTGTCTATGAGGAGCAGGCCTACTGCACTGTAACATTGTACTTGTCTATGAGGATCAGGCCTACTGCACTGTAACATTGTACACAAGCAGGTAAGATTACAGCATTATCTCTGATGAATCCTCAAATAACACTGTACCAATCAGTCCTCTCTTTCCTCACAGACTATGGGGATGGCAACGATGATGATAAATAAGGTAGTTGTTGTGGAATTGTTAGATTACTTGTTAGATATTGCTGCACTGTCGGAACCAGAAGCACAAGCATTTTGCTACACTCGCTATAACATCTGATAAACATGTGTATGAGACCAATAACATCTGCTAAACACGTGTATGTGACCAATAACATCTGCTAAACATGTGTATGTGACCAATAACATCTGCTAAACATGTGTATGGGACCAATACAATTTGATTTGATGATTGATAAGATGATTGCAGATGTTGAAGAAGAGAAAAGATTAGATGACATTATGATCAATGTGTAAACCTCAGCAAAGGAAACAGAAAAGCTGATGAGAAAGGCAGTACTATAAGGCTGCGTTTACACAGGCAGCCAAAATGTAATCTTTTGCACAACTATTGGCAAAACAGCTGATCTGATTGGTCAAAATACCAAAGTGGTAAAATATCAGAATTGAAGTGTGTGTATGAGAGAGCGAATGAGAGACAGAGAGAGAAAGGAAGCGAGAGAAAGAGCGATGCCAGTAGTGATTTTACAGTTTTATAAATGTAGTGTGATATTGCAGGTTAACAGCCTCTCATAGTGGAGCAGATTACTCATATTACAGCACAGACACCATGTTCACACAACAGACTCTATCACCCAGACCAACCCTCATATAACCAACCATGCACCAGGTGGACCGGTAATGAGCCAATCAACTGTCACACACTCCTCTCTCACAAACACTATTAACCCCCCACACACACAGGAGGACTGCTCTCCTCTACTGGCACAGCTGTCGTGAAACACACACACATCACAGACGTGCACACATACCTACACTCTCTCTCTCTCTCGCACACACACACACACACACACACACACACACACACACACACACACACACACACACACACACACACACACACACACACACACACACAGACACAGACACACACACACACACCAAAGTGTAACACCTCTGGAAGACTCTCTATCCACTCATTAGCATATAGCTTATGTCATGACTGTCCTGTGAGACTGGTGGACTGGTGGGGTTAACAACTCACTGTCACGTCCTGACCATAGTAAGATGTTATTTTCTATGGTAGAGTAGGTCAGGGCGTGACAGGGTGTGCTTTGTGTTTTTCTATGTTTTCTATATCTATGTTTAGTTCTAGTTTTCTATTTCTATGTTGTTGTTTTTTGGGATGATCTCCAATTAGAGGCAGCTGGTCCTCGTTGTCTCTAATTGGAGATCATACTTAAGTAGTTTTTTTTTCCCCCACCTGTGTTTGTGGGTAGCTGTATTCTGTTTAGTCTATGTACCTGACAGAACTGTGTGCTTTCATTTCTCTCTTTGTTATTTTGTCTTTAGTGTTTTTGAGTTCAAATAAATTTCATCATGAGCACTCAACACGCTGCGCTTTGGTCCCCTCTCTACGACAGTCGTTACACTCACACCCTGTTGTAAATCAAGGACAGAACATTCAGCTCTCCCTCTCCAATGTTCACCAGAGGAATGTATTTTGTTTCTACAGACTTTTCCCGCTGAAACTGTAACACGTTCTAAAGCGAATACTGGAACAATATTTCAAACATAAAACATGGGGAATGGTCAGAGGCGATCTAAAGAACACTAATGTCATTTATTTTGTGATATAAAAAAATTGTTATGAAGGAAATACTGTAACTTGGAAAGTACACCCACTACATGAGTGAAATGTCCATCCTATGTGTTGCGCATGAAATATGAAAAATTATAAAAGTGTTTTTGTTAAGAGAGGGAAATTATTTTAAGAAACAGATTTAATTGTTTTACATAAACTTTGTACAATCTTCAAGAGGCAGCTTCAAGAGGCAGCTTCAGGAACGAATGGTAGGAAAATCAACTCTATAGTTCTGTTCATGACTACATGACAAGTCACCGGACAACTACAGAGAGGAACAACAGTAGAAGTGTCACACCCTGATCTGTTTCACCTGTCTTTGTGCTTGTCTCCACCACCCTCCAGGTGTCACCCATCTTCCCCATTATCCCCTGTGTATTTATACCTGTGTTCTCTGTTTGTCTGTTGCCAGTTCGTCTTGTTTGTTCAAGTCAACCAGCGGTTTGTGGCTCAGCTCCTGCTTTTTCCAGTCTCTCTTTTCTCGCCCTCCTGGTTTTGACCCTTGCCTGTCCTGACTCTGAGCCTGCCTACCTGACCACTCCGCCTGCCTGTCGACCTGTACTTTTGCCCCCCTCTGGATTACCGACCTCTGCCTTACCCTGACCCTGCCTGCCACCTGGTACCATTGCCCCACCTTTGGTTTACTGACCCCTGCCTGCCTTGACCTGTCTATTGCCTGCCCGTGTTGGAATATGAAATTATTGTTTATTTGACGTGGTCTGCATCTGGGTCTTACCTTCATACCTGATAAGAAGACTTGTTGGAACCATTTCTGGACAATCAGACTTATCAGCGTGCCACGAAAAGGCCCAACCCTCTTTCCAAGGCGGCCCGGTTCCGAGAGAGACACGGCGAACCAAGGCATTTCACGTAAATATATTTATGATTTCTTACTCCAAGCGGGCGGCAGTTCATGTGCAAAGCATAGGACTACTATAAGTGAGAGTATTTTCTAAATGTACCAATGTTAAGTGTCTCTCCCTCTCTCTCGCCCTCCATGTCTTTTGTAACAAGCAGCCATATTGTTGTCAGTCCGCTAGGGACCTGTTTATGACATATTAAGTGTATATGTTATCCTGTGTTACCATTTAATTAGTTTGTAAATAAATAATTACACCAATTTGTGTAGTACTGAATCATAAGTAAGCCTCAGGTTTTCGCAGATGCAAGGAGGTTACAACTGTTCAGAACAATGATATGATGAGGTTATGATTAATACATTGACTATTTATGTGATAGGTAAAGACCTTTAGAGTTTAATTCGGGTGATGGCAACTCTTTAAAGAACTGCTCTCGTGGTGCCCCAGATCCTAATTAGTTAATTGTTACATTATTAATTTAATCTGGTAACAATTAAACATATTTTGGTAATTAGATAAATAAGTCTTCAGATTGATTTTAAAGTCAAGTCACGACACTTACCAAATTTTTCCGGACAGTGCACTTTCAGCAATGTTTTAATTAGAATGAGTGGATTACCATGTCCTTGAGAGATGTGTGGGCTGTAATAGCAGAGAGCTGCTGCTGCTGGGGGTAATAGGATGTAATTATTTAATGTTGTATAACGAGAGGGTCACCTAGGACTCGTTAGCCTGATGCTAATTCATTTTTTTTTCATAGGTGATTAAAGAAAGATTTCCACTGTTTGCTCTGGGCACTGAGACGTGACTAAGACTATAATTTCTATGTTCAAGTGGTCAATACAATTTTATTCTGATTAACCTTTATTTAACCAGGTGAATTAGTCAGGAACAAATTCCACATAGCAACAAGATGTGTGCATTGTTTTTGCTGAAAAACAAATTCAAAGTTGCTTGCTTTATTTTTTTATGCAATGTATGTTTCTGTTTGATAATGTAAAGTAATATGTGTAAAAGGCAGATTGTAAGTAGACATATGGAGCATGAGATTTGATGTGTGGGATCTTTATTTCGTGTTGTAAGAGTTAGATTTCCTGTGTCACGGCTGCCTTGGCCTCATCTCCCTGGCACTCGGTGTTCACCTGGGAACAATGACAACATGAACAAGTTAGTTGTTAGTAATACTAATGTATATCAAAATAGGATTGGACTCACAGTCAGTCAGTGAATGTCATTGGTCATGTAATACCACACTCACTCTGTAGGAGGAGCTCCACACGTGGCCCCGTGGCTGTTGACAGAGCGTGCCCGGAACAGGTAGTGTGTGTGTGTTTAGGCAGAGCCCGGCCGTCTGCAGGTTGCAGGTCTTCAGCCCCACCAGGACCACTCCCTTCCCTTCCTCCATGGCCATCCCCAAGATAACCACATCCTGGAAGTGAATGTCAAAGGTCTCCACCTCCTCGCCCATGGGCAGCATCCAGAAGATCTACACAGACAGATAAATAGCTATCATCCTATTGGATAACTTCTACATAGATATAAAACAATACATTTGAAGTTTAATTTCTGAATAAGTCCATAGTTGCTGTGTAACTGTACCTCCACATTGGCTCCACTGACGATGTGCTGGTAGATGATGGGGGGGCCTGGGCAGCAGATGGCGTTCCTTATCGCTGCAGTCCCCAGCTGACAGGCCCAGCTGTTCCTCCATCACCAGCTTCCTGTGGCTCCTGGGGGTCCGGGGGCTTCGGGGTGAGTCCACCAGGGTGTGGTGGGGGGTCCCTGGCCATGATGGCAGCTGCAACACCTCGCAGCACCCCTCCAAAATGGCTGCCTCCATGCCGGTCGCCATGGCAACCACTGCAGCCACTTTGGGGCTCTTCCAGTGGAGGTGGGTCCCTTGCAGGTCCCTAAAGAGGGCATCAAAGTCCATCTTCACCCCCTTGAAGGGCTCCCCCTCCTGGAGAGTCAGGGCAGGGCGATGAATGTCCCCGTTGACCCTCTGCAGCCACTGGGTCAGAGCCATGGCCCCGGTCAGGAAGGCCACGGTGTTGGGCTCCAGGAGGGCCTGTTCAGAGATCGTCTCCAGCCCAGTCAGGGAGCCCAGGAGTGGGGCAGAGGTCTGGAGGAAGTCAATGGCTCCGCTGCAGGTGCTGGAGGTCAGGTTGTCCAGGTGGGAGAGCAGCAATGCCTCCTGGTCTAGCAGAACATTACGGAGAGACAGGAAGCCCTCGCGCACATGGCGTCTTAGCTCGGTGCCATCGGAGCCCGTCCGGGCCCTCAACTGGTCCATGGACACCATGTCAGCTTCACACTGGGACTTGACTACAGCCACGTGACGGGTGCAGCAATAAACATCTGATACAAACTTCCTGTATTAACTTTTAATGAATTAACTTTGAGTTTACTCTGTTGCACAGTGAAGTAATCTGTTTGACATAATATTCCCTCTAAGCTGTGCACGTGCGTGGGCGCGCAGCTCCCCTCGGATGGCCAGGCAGAAGAAATATCAGCCCATGCAGAGAAGCATGAGTTTGAACTTCACTCAACTTCCTAGTTTTTCCCTGTAGTTAACACTATCAACGTTTCACTATACTGTGGAAAATTGTGCTCAAATCAACGCAATATTAGCCACTTTCAATGTAACATACTGAAACAAAACAAACTCTGCAAAACGAACTGTAAAAGATTTTCTTGTAGGCAGAGAGCATTGGCATATTATTCTATTGCATTGACAGGCATGACTCAGGTCCCTACTCTACAGAGCCATAACCAATCAGAGCTGCAGTAGGCCTATATGGATCTGTGCCATTCACTTTGAACTTGACTGTGTTTACAGCATGAGCGGTCACGAGTAGATGCGCTTGTTTTGAGATCAAAGATGCATGTAGCCACCTGGGCACATTTGTTCATATTCTTTGCTAGTTAGTTATTAGCCCGGTTATCACTAATATCTAGTCAACAATGGGGGAGTGGTCGCTTCCGACAAGAGCACAAAATGTGTGCATTTCTAGTCATCTTTGAAAAGCTTGTCCGGTAAAGTGCGCTTTTTATGTGTTAAAGGGGCAGTGTTGTATTTTGAGACGGTCTTGAATAAGCTAAGTAGGCAGAGGGTAGCATAATTTGTCTGATTTTCTGTAATAATAGTATGGGAATAATAATTATTTTTATTTTGTGAAGTGGTTTCTTGCATCAAACAACAAAACATTTCAAGCCATCTCCTCATCTGAAGGACAAGTGGATAACAGGATAATGTTAAGCCCTGCATGTTTTTTTCAAAAGTCTCAGGCTAACAATGAACACCACACATTTGCTGCTTCTGTAGGCTGAATGATAGAACAGCTATTTCCATGTTAAAATGTTATGGGATGTATTTTTCTCCATTGTTTTTGATGGTAGGTCACTCTGGTAGGCCTACATTATGATAAAATATCCATAGTAGCCTACCTGACCACTGTTAAAACGGGAACTTAAAGCGAGTACGACCTCAGTGTTCACAGTAAACTTGCGCTGGAATTTGCACAGAATTTTCAAAATGTTCAAGTTTGTACTCAGCAGACCTGAAATTTGCTCAGTGCCTAATTTTATTTGAGGGAACATTGGCTATCATTACTGTGGTTCACAGAGATGGGATTTTGAGAATGTATTTTTTACTTGCAGTAATTAAGAGGTGAAAGCTTAGCACTGGTAGATTCTGGCTGCACTTATGAAAGCTAATTAACTGAACAAAAGCTGTGCAGCAACATTAACATTTCAAATTAACGACATAAATCCATGAAATTAGAGTAGTAGACGTGACCTTACCCTTCCCAGCCTGCTCTAGGGAATTACGGATGCCCACCTCCCTGTGGGCGCGGGCCTCGTGGACTGGTGACACATCGTGTCCCTGGTGCCCCTGTTCCATGAACTCCTGGCACCCCAGAGCTCCATCGTCAAGGCAACAGTGGTGGGTGGGGCATAGATCGCGGCACCCGCTCTTCACGGGCTCCGTCAGCACATGGGCCTGGAATGTCTATATGCCATGGAGTTCTCTCAGGCACTTGGCACAGTAGTTGAGGCTGCAGGTGTGGCAGTAGCGCTGGGCCTCGCGCTGCTTAGAGCAGATCTCGAAGGTGGTCACCCTCAGGGGTACCTTCTTGGCACAGGTGTTTTTGGGTTGCTTCCTCCGCCTCAGGCCCTCAAGCCTTTACAGGAGCTGCTGCAGCCTGGAGGGAACAGTGGACCAGGCAGCGGGGGCACTGGGAGCAGGGCTGAGGCTGCTCGGCATCAGAGGCCTTGGTGTGGACGCCTTCCAGGCAGGGCCGACAGAGGCAGTGGCCACAGGGCAGAGACACAGGCTGGAGGAGGAGAGTGTCACCGGCTGGGCAGCACAGGTGGAGAGCCAGGGAGCGGGTCACTGGGTCAAGCTCAGCTTTTGTGTGGGCATGAGAGAGCTAGAAGGGGTAACATGCAGGCTTAGGGGTCAGAGAGGGGAGAGCTGGGGAAAAATACTAATGTAGTCATCAGTTACACTACAATATCATCCCCCCACTATGCCAGACATTTTCAGATGACTATTTCTGTTATTCCTGTCCATATAAAAAGCATATATGGCACTACTTCAGTACTTGTTAGGGTATGAAGCCTGAAACAGATAAAAAGCCTATCTCCTTTCCTGCGTGTTTGGCTTTGGGGTTGTTGCGCTTCTTCGAAGACCTCAGTACCAAACATTCTCGTATTGGATAACAGATTCCCAATTGTATTTTATGCGGTGAGATATCCTAAAAAAGTCATTATTAGATTTCTCTCGTTAGGCTAGCCTACTTTCTATTTCACTCATTGGACTACATTTTGGGTGCAAATTCTACAAGAGATCTTTATATTTAATTAGCCTAATCTAGTTAATTAACCTGAATTTGTCATTGCATTGCAGATTGACCGCTACTGAGGCACTTACGTTCTTCAGCACGTCTGAGTGTGATCAAAAAGTGAAACTCGCGGGAATATCTCAGCTGTTTTACTATGACGTACACTTTCGACCGTCTATGACGTTATAATGGCAGCGTCCGTGGCGGCCGAATCATGTGGTAACGTGGTCAAATTCCAAGCCCGGCGCATTAATATGATTCGCTACAGCCTATTTCTTCGAAGTGAGGAAAAAGTTGATAAAAAACTACCAATAAACACATCACTAGAAATGTCCACTAGATGGAGACATTGGATTACATTTGACATTGGATTAAACACACACACACACACACACACACACACACACACACACACACACACACCTCACTCCCCTTCTTGGTTTCCATGGCAACCCCCACGGTAACCTTTCCCCAATAAAATCTTTCCCTCACGGGAACCACACCTGTTGACATTCTCACAAACAATCGCAACATTGTTTCAATAATATATAGAACTTTTCTTGCAGCTCTGGTATATAAAGCTTTTTTGAGTCCTTGCTCACAATTCATTCTGTGGTAGCACAATGACCAAACGATATACTGTATGTGAGGCTCTTGATCATATCTTTGATCATGACACTGGTGAGGAGGAGCGAGTCCTTGTTAAACTTTGACATAAAGTAGTCTGTGATAAATAGCACAATAGGTTTCATCTGAGTATTTGTTATAGTCAAAATAATCCCTTTTTTTTTTTACTCAAAAGCGAGTTGTATGAGCTCAGGTAGATGAGGCCTACAGGCCATAAATAGCAAATAGAAGTTCAAAACTTGTAATGTTCACAAGAACTTAAGTTGATAAAAACATTTAACATAACATTAGGTGATTATATATATTATGGATTTATAATCAGCTATAATGGGGTGGTCATTTTGGACCGGGAACACAGAATGAATTAACATGAAACTAACACAATAGGAGGGTTAAACTGTTAAATTGGTCTAATACTTTTCATAGCTTTGAAATACCATAGGCTGAAATGTCCATAGACTTAACTATATGACTAATTAGTGACCTGGCGGCTGAGTATTTCCTACCCCATTTTAATTCACACATTCTATAGGCCTAGTTGTTTTCTGTATTGAACAAATTGATAAGTGACTGCAGAATGAATGAGACACAGCTAGATTCTAAAACAAGTCTTTATTGGTCAATTTACACAAAGTGTTGTAGTGACCATCTAAAGTAAACTAAGAAAAACAGTCCAAAGAAACAATCAAGAAAAACCCCCAAAAGGTTTTACACATTTTACAAGGATGACATTTATTTTCACCTTCATCTTCTTCTATAACAGTGGTCACCAACCGGTCGATCGCGATTTTTATGTATTTTATTTTTTAAATATAACCTTTATTTAATGTTGATTGACAGGTTGGTCTTCAAGGCATTCCTACTCGATCACCAAACATTCCTGTAGAAAAACCAACGATAACGGCATAAGCTTGCGCTCCTTTTTTCCGTGTTGGGCTGTTGACGGTACGTTCAACTTGATTCAGAAGCCCTGGGAACCGGGTAGGCAAAGTTTCCCATTTTTAACCATTTCATTTGTCTGAAAAGACAAACTTCGCCTACCCAGCGAACCGGGAGATATGTGGCTAAATCGAGTGCGCTTTTGGGGCTGGCCAATCGGATAGCTCAATTCATGGTGCCGACCTACATCTTCAACGACCCCGGAAAATGAATGAGTAGCCAAGTGTATGGATAGCCCTGCGTTTTTATTATTATTAGCAGCTCGTCGTGTTTATTTTAATATCGAGGAGTATTTCACTTTCGCTGGTCATAGGAACAACATGAATTGGTGCAGATGTGGTGCGACACGAGTTTTGCCATCAGGTGGAAGACTGTCCCCTCTCTCTGGTCAGTCTCACTGGAGGAAAGGAAGGAGAGAGCAGGGACCGTCTGCTGCTCACTCCATCCGTCTACTGAGACTCATGATTTTTTTCAAAATAACTGTGATTCTCTGACTTTCAATCGTTCAAGATAACTGGGAACTCGGAAAAAAGCGAGATCCGACTATGGAAAATAGTTTTGAATGGTCATCCAACTCGTAAACGCTGGCATCTTTCTATCTTTCCGACTGGCTTCTTGGTTTGTTCACTGGCTTCTTGGTTTGACCTCGTTTTTTCAGAGTTCCCAGTTGTCTTAAAAGCAACATGACCATCAGATGCAGGTACCGTCAGTCCAGTAAAATAAAAAAGCGAATTATTTCAATTTATGCTCAGCTGTGCCTCGCAAGTGCTACACCAACTGATCTATTTTGTTATCAAAGCTCGAGTTTTGAAATATAATATGGTCTGAGAAGAACAATATTGGCAGGCCAGGCATATAGCCAATATGCTAAGATAATGTATTAAGTGTACTGCACAATCCTCATTCCTACAGAGCTGTTTTTATTAGGTTCATGTAAAGATAATTATCTGAGTGGTAGATCTTGGCTTGCCTTTTGACTACGAAAGGGATCTTGACTCAAATGTTGGTGACCACTTTTCTAAAAACAAACGTTGGGAGAACATTGGGGAGGATTGATGCAAAGTTCAGCAAAGGTTCAAAGGGGGTACGGGTACAGCTAGAACCAAAGGACTATCCCCGGAAAGGAATACATCAAGCAGGGTCACACAGCCAAATACCAAACTGAAGAAAATAGAAACTTTCATTTTCTCCTTATGGCAGGTAAAATACCATTTTGTAATAGGTGTACTGTGCAAAACAGGGCTAAGGGGATTGACTACAGAAAGACAGAAGACAACACCCTATACATGCCCTGCCCATTAACCAGTTTAAATTGGTTTAACTTCCATGATCATTTCCCACTGCTGTCTCCCATCCTAAAATGTAGGAACAGCGGTGTCTGTTTGTCTTGCCTGTCTTAACAGCCATTTGGAATGAACTGAACATTGAGATGCAAACATAGAGAGGGGCGGGTTTTGGTGTGATATGAACAGATTTAATTGACATGGGCGGGTTAGTACATAGAGATGGGGGGTGGGGTGGGTGCGAGGGGTGGGGGGGTGCATACATACAGAGGGAGGGGCTATGCTAGGTTCATGGCAGGGTCACCTACTCTAGTCAGTATGTACAGGTAAGAGGAACATATCAAAATGTACAAGGTTCCTTCTCTCTTATAGTGTGTCCAAAGAAATCAGAACAGGCAAGGTCAACTTTCACCTGGGTGCTTATTCAGTTGGGTACAGAATATTGAAGATAGAAATATGTTGCATAGAACAGACACGTTTCTCTGTCATGCAAAAGAATAACCATGTCAGCTCTATGCATTTAATTTCTATCTGAACATTCTGTAACATTGCAACTGCATGATTATGCCTCAAGTAACTACATCTCCAACAGGACACCAATCAAAAAACCAATAAAGATTGTTTAGTGCCATTGGTTATGCCATAACTCTGTAAAATCACCTAGACACCTCATCCGGGTTTAAATACGCAGTGATAAATAAAATATATTCCATTGCAAAAAAAACATATTTTTCAGGTATTAAAATATTGCAAATCAATGCAATAATAATTTTGTCTTACTTTGTCTTAAATTTTAATTTGATGCAATGGACAAAAGGTATGATATACTGAACACAGATACACTACATGACCAAAAGTATGTGGACACCTGCTCGTCAAACATCTCATTCCAAAATCATGGGAATTAATATGGAGTTAGTCCCCTCTGCTTCTATAACAGCCTCCACTCTTCTGGGAAGGCTTTCCACTAGATGTTGGAACATTGCTGCGGGGACTGGCTTCCATTCAGCCACAAGAACATTAATGAGGTCGGGCACTGATGTTGGGCGACTAGGCCTGGCTTGCAGTCGGCATTCCAATTCATTCCAATGTTGTTAGATGGTGTTGAAGTCAGGGCTCTGTGCAGGCCAGTCAAGTTCTTCCACACCGATCTCAACAAACCATTTCTGTATGTAGGGCTGTTGCGGTGACCTTATTACCGCCACACCGGCGGTCACGAGTCATGAAGGCAGGGAAATTCCAAATGACCGCTTAGTCACGGTAATTAGGCTTCTCCAAGCTCTGATGCTGCTGATGGTCATTAGTAGCCTACCAAACTTGCTAACTGCCTGGTACTCAGCACTCTATTGTCCCGCTAATCACTCTGACATCAATGCAAATGTAATCGAAAATCTAATCAAACACTTCATGAGAGCCCATGAGCTCATGTTGCGCAACATTTCTATAGGGTGTGCAATTGCGTGAAAAAACCTTGCTTTGTGCACGGGGGCATTGTCAGGCTGAAACAGGAAAGGGCCTTCCCCAAACTGTTGCCACAAAGTTGGAAGCATAGCATCATCTAGATTGGCATTGTATTCCTTAGCATTAAGCTTTCCCTTCACTGGAACTAAGAGACCTAGCCCGAACCATGAAAAACAGCCCCAGACCATTATTCGTCCTCCACCAAACTTTACAGTTGGCACTACGCATTTGTGCAGGTAGCGTTCTCCTGGAACCCAGATTCATCTGTCGGACTGCCAGATGGAGAAGAGTGATTCATCACTTCAGAGAACGCGTTTCCAGTGCTCCAGAGTCCAGTGGCGGTGAGCTTTACACCACTCCAGCTGATGCTTGGCATTGCACATGGTGATCTTAGGCTTGTGTGTGGCTGTTAGGCCATGGAAACCAATTTCATGAAGCTCCCGACAAACAGTTCTTGTGCTGACGTTGCTTCCAGAGGCAGTTTTGAATTCGGTAGTGAGTGTTGCAACCGAGGACATCATTTTTTCACGCACTACGCACTTCAGTACTCGGCGGTCCCGTTCTGTGAGCTTCTGTGGCCTTCCCCTCGTGGCTGAGCCGTTGTTGCTCCTAGATGTTTCCACTTCACAATAACAGCACTTACAGTTGACCGGGGCAGCTCTAGCAGGGCAGAAATTTGATGAACTAACTTTTTGGAAAGGTGACATCCTATGACAGTGCAATGTTGAAAGTCAATGAGCTCTTAAGTAGGGCCATTCTACTGACAATGTTTGTCTCTGGAGATTGCATGGCTGTGAGCTCGATTTTATACACCCGTCAGCAACGGGTGTGACTGAAATAGCTGAATCCATTAATTTGATGGGGTGTCCACATACTTTTGCAATATAGTGTATCAAGGTAAGGATCGAAGGTGTTCCCCTATACTGGACTGTACCATCTTAAAGGAAAACTCCACCCAAAGACTATCATTTGGTATTTGTTTCATTAGTTGGTTGTTACCATTACAAAAGATCACAACGACATTTCTCAGACAAGATTTTAGACCCTGAAAAAATAGGTGGAAAACAGATGTTTGACAAGCAATTTCAGTTGTATACAGTATTTTCACATTTTGTTGTCTTTTTTTTCACAGTCTCAGTAAAAAAACAGTAGGTAAGGTTTCAGCTTGTGGACTAGGGCTTGAGGTCTGGGGTACTCAAGACCACAGGATAGTATTACAGCATTGGAGTACCACAGGGTAGCCTTTAGTTAACACCACATACTTTGACATAAAGGAAAGGAGTCTTTTTAAATACAGGCTGGTGTTGTGTGTGTGTGTGTGAGACGTGTATGTGTGTTATCACTTTAGTGCTCATTCTGTTCTTAATACCATTTCCTTTTTCACCAGTAGGGGGAGATGTTACCTCAACTCAGAAATCTCAAGTCGTCTCATGACTTGAACAATTTACTTTATAGTAGTGAGTATGTTGACGCCTCAGCGTGTGTGTATATACATCAGTGTATGTGTGGGCATCAGTGTGTATGTATAATTTTATTCAGTAGGTTAATGTAGAGTTGTCCCAGTCCAGCTGGCCCCTCTTGCTGCTCTGTTGTACCCTGGGAGCTCCTGGGACCTCCTCCTCCTCGCTGTCGTCTGACTCTGTGCTGGTGATGTCATCCTCTTCATCCTCCTCCTCCTCCTCACTGGCCTCTTCCTCAGCTCCCTGGGGCTCCTGGAAGCTCTGCATGGGGCACAGAGAGGCAACAGGTGTGTAACAGGTTCTGGAGCTGATTACTGTGGCCCTTGTGTATCCTACTCTGTTTCACTATGTCCCATTTCTCCCTTTCTCTCCTCTTCCCTGCCATTCCTCCCTCTGCCCTCTATCTTCAGTTACTCACTCTATCAGTCCATTCTGTCTTTTCTCACTGACAAAGCTGACTCAGTACCTCTCATCACTAATTATTGAATTCCCCTGGTTTAGCACATTCATGTGTCCCCATATATCTAATAATTCATTTATCCTAAAGGTGTATACTGTTATTTCCCTCTTTTGCCAGTATCATGGCTATTTATTGTGCGTAAGGCTAATTGTGTTTCGAGCAAATGTTTGGTCAAGTTGCATTGTGACGAATTTCAGGTTCATATTTAAATGCATTAATTGACCCTTTTGCAATCCTCCAAGTGGATGCCATGTTCAGGTGCACATGAGTGGATGCCATGTTCAGGTGCACATGAACACGTGTTACACTGATGAGAAAGAAGTTCGTTTATTTCCATATTGTAATGGTAGTTGGCACATCTCGTAGCTCCTTGTCTATCATGTCCGTGCCTGATGGGACCATACGCAGGTTGCAGAACTGTTGTTATGAAATGTGTATTCATTCATTTAAAGATTTCCCACATTGAGGATAAGCCAGGAATGTTTCAGATGTTTACTTAGATGGAATATGTAATATAATGAAGATGCCTGTTACCATTAAACATGGTGCTGTTTACCCATTAAATCATATATGTTCAATAAGGAGGGGCCATAGGTATAAAGGTACCTGTTTCACCTATGAGCTGGAGTGATGTTCTAGCTCTGGTATGTGAGCTGTTTTGGAGGCAGGGTAGGCCTGATTGAGGCTTAGGGTTTTGATTTCTATTCAAACCTGTATTCTGTAAAGATGATGTAACTATTCATAGGATTTTGTCATTCACCTGGAACCACCTTTCACTGTTAATATACTGGACAGTATCTTGCCCCTGATCCTGCTGCCTCCTCCTACTTACTGCCCTTAAGGCTGTTCCAACATCTGGTCCCTACAACACTCACCTTCCTTCCTTTATTCCTCCCTTGCCTCTCCCCCACTGTTTTGTTTTCAGTCTCCCCCCTCTTCCCCTTACCTCCATAGGATTGACTGTGATATTGAGCGCTGAGTCGTCCCAGTCCAGCTCTCCCTCCTTGGTTGTGTCTGAGCTCCTGCCCTCCTGTTGGTGTGTCAAGTGAATATGGTAGATGCCTAGCACAACCACCACCACCAGGGCGGCGATACAGATCACTATCACCACTGTGGCAGCACTGGGGACTCCTGGGGGGAAAGGTAATGTTAATGTATGTTAAGTAACATGGTGCACCCACACGCATTACAAATATTTGGTTATGCACACAACAAAAATATCTTAGTTGTATGCACGCACACATAATGGGTGCATTACCGCACATGCGCACGCGCCTGCCTCCTCTCTCTCCCCTTCAGAGAAGATATTACAAATGTGTGTGTTCATCCAGCTACAGAGGACTCTTTTAATTGGTCATTTGATTCAGTCTGCTTCCTTATTACACACACAGACAGAGAGAGATTTGTTAAAGACCAATCCATAGCCATTGATCTCTCTCACGTAAAAGCCCCCTCAGTATATATACATGAATGCACACAGAATGTTGCTAGGGGGTGTGTATGGTCTCCTAACAGAACAATGTACATTATTCACCTCATTAAAGATTATATCGGAAAATCTTTTCTCTTCCCTTCTCTCTCTCTCTCTCTCTCTCTCTCTCTGGCATCCATATATATATATTTCATTCAAGGGGCTTTATTGGCATGAGAAACATGTTAACGTTGCCAAAGCAAGTGAAGTAGATAATAAACAAAAGTGAAATAAACAATAAAAATGAACAGTAAACATTACACTCACAGAAGTTCCAAAAGAATAAAGACATTACAAATGTCATATTATGTATATATACAGTGTTGTAACGATGTGCAAATGGTTAAAGTACAAAAGGGAAAATAAATAAACATAAATATGGGTTGTATTTACAATGTTGTTTGTTCTTCACTGGTTGCCCTTTTCTTGTGGCAACAGGTCACAAATCTTGCTGCTGTGATGGTACACTGTGGTATTCCACCCAGTAGATATGGTAGTTTATCAAAATCGGGTTTGTTTTCACATTTTTTGTGGGTCTGTGTAATCTGAGGGAAATATGTGTTTGTAATATTGTCATACATTTGGCAGGAGGTTAGGAAGTGCAGCTCAATTTCCACCTCATTTTGTGGGCAGTGTGCACATAGCCTGTCTTCTCTTGAGAGCCAGGTCTGCCTACGGCGGCCTTTCTCAATAACAAGGCTATGCTCACTGAGTCTGTACATAGTCAAAGCTTTCCTAAAGTTTGGGTCAGTCACAGTGGTCAGGTATTCTGCCACTGTGTACTCTCTGTTTAGGGCCAAATAGCATTCTAGTTTGCTTCGTTTTTTTGTTAATTCTTTCCAATGTGTCAAGTAATTATCTTTTTGTTTTCTCATGATTTGGTTGGGTCTAATTGTGTTGCTGTCCGGGGGCTCTGTGGGGTCTGTTTGTGCTTGTGAACAGAGCCCCAGGACCAGCTTGGCTGAGTGGACTCTTCTCCAGGTTCATCTCTCTGTAGGTGATGGCTTTGTTATGGAAGGTTTGGGAATTGCTTCCTTTTAGGTGGTTGTAGAATTTAAAGGCTATTTTCTGGATTTTGATAATTAGCGTGTATCGGCCTAATTCTGCTCTGCATGCATTATTTGGTGTACACTGAGGATATTTTTGCAGAATTCTGCATCTCTCTCTCTCTCTCTCTCTCTCTCTCTATTCAATAATAGTAGCTTTTACATATCCCCCTTCTCCATTTATACTGTAGTCCAGTTTCTTATCACACACACACACACACACACACACACACACACCTGCTCTCTCCCAACCTTTAAAAGCAGTGGTAGGGCACAGAGCTCCCCAGAACACTAAGCCATCCATTAGGGTTGAATAAATAATGAACAGAAAGCAGAAATTGGGAGGCGATATTCAAGATTGAGATCTGTAGGGCCCTTTTCACCAGCCTCTCTCTCTGTTAACTAAGATGTATCACTGTCTCTGTGCTATCAATAGAGTGGACTCATTGGGTTCTGAAGATCCTAGTCCTGAAGATCTATGAATACACCCACTTCAACTCATCAACTGCTCATCAACACCTTTGATTAATTGAATTAGGTGTGCTAAGGTTGGTCTGGAACAGAATTATCAGGCTTGATGGTTAAGTACTTCCTGAGCTGTGTGTGGGGTATAGACTGATGATTCTATAGTGAGCTGTGTGTGGGGTATAGACTGATGATTCTATAGTGAGCTGTGTGTGGGGTATAGACTGATTCTATAGTGAGCTGTGTGTGGGGTATAGACTGATGATTCTATAGTGAGTTGTGTGTGGGGTATAGACTGATGATTCTATAGTGAGCTGTGTGTGGGGTATAGACTGATGATTCTATAGTGAGCTGTGTGTGGGGTATAGACTGATGATTCTATAGTGAGCTGTATGTGGGGTATAGACTGATGATTCTATAGTGAGTTGTGTGTGGGGTATAGACTGATGATTCTATAGTGAGCTGTGTGTGAGGTATAGACTGATGATTCTATAGTGAGCTGTGTGTGGGATTCTATAGTGAGCTGTGTGTGGCGTATAGACTGATTCTATAGTGAACTGTGTGTGGGGTATAGACTGATGATTCTATAGTGAACTGTGTGTGGGGTATAGACTGATGATTCTATAGTGAACTGTGTGTGGGGTATAGACTGATGATTCTATAGTGAGCTGTGTGTGGGGTATAGACTGATGATTCTATAGTGAGCTGTGTGTGGGGTATAGACTGATGATTCTATAGTGAGCTGTGTGTGGGGTATAGACTGATGATTCTATAGTGAGCTGTGTGTGGGGTATAGACTGATGATTCTATAGTGAACTGTGTGTGGGGTATAGACTGATGATTCTATAGTGAGCTGTGTGTGGGGTATAGACTGATGATTCTATAGTGAGCTGTGTGTGGGGTATAGACTGATGATTCTATAGTGAGCTGTGTGTGGGGTATAGACTGATGATTCTATAGTGAGCTGTGTGTGGGGTATAGACTGATGATTCTATAGTGAGCTGTGTGTGTGGGGTATAGACTGATGATTCTATAGTGAGCTGTGTGTGGGGTATAGACTGATGATTCTATAGTGAGCTGTGTGTGGGGTATAGACTGATGATTCTATAGTGAGCTGTGTGTGGGGTATAGACTGATGATTCTATAGTGAACTGTGTGTGGGGTATAGACTGATGATTCTATAGTGAGCTGTGTGTGGGGTATAGACTGATTCTATAGTGAGCTGTGTGTGGGGTATAGACTGATGATTCTATAGTGAGCTGTGTGTGGGGTATAGACTGATTCTATAGTGAGCTGTGTGGGGGGTATAGACTGATGATTCTATAGTGAGTTCTGTGTAGGGTATAGACTGATGATTCTATAGTGAGCTGTGTGTGGGGTATAGACTGATTCTATAGTGAGCTGTGTGTGGGGTATAGACTGATGATTCTATAGTGAGCTGTGTGTGGGGTATAGACTGATTCTACAGTCTTACCTGAACCGTGTGTGGGGTATAGACTGATGATTCTATAGTGAGCTGTGTGTGGGGTATATACTGATTCTATAGTGAGCTGTGTGGGGGGTATAGACTGATTCTATAGTGAGCTATGTGGGGGGTATAGACTGATGATTCTATAGTGAGCTGTGTGTGGGGTATATACTGATTCTATAGTGAGCTGTGTGGGGGGTATAGACTGATGATTCTACAGTCTTACCTGAACCGTGTGTGGGGTATAGACTGATGATTCTATAGTGAGCTGTGTGTGGGGTATAGACTGATTCTATAGTGAGCTGTGTGTGGGGTATAGACTGATGATTCTATAGTGAGCTGTGTGTGGGGTATATACTGATTCTATAGTGAGCTGTGTGGGGGGTATAGACTGATGATTCTACAGTCTTACCTGAACCGTGTGTGGGGTATAGACTGTGGACCATGGCTGGATGATGAACCACTTGCATGTACTGGGGCGGGGCTACCATGTGATTGACATGCTCCCCAGCCTCTGATTTATGGAGTACACTGATCTGGGCGGGGCAAGAATAGAGGGCAAGGTTACAGGTATAATAAGATAAATGTCTCAGAAAATATAAGATTAAACTACAAATAAGGACTATTAGACACAGAACTGTCAGAGGTTTTCTGGCTAGAGCAAGAAAATAGAAGGAAAGGAGTCTCAAGTTAGGAATTGTTTAAACAAATATAATCTCTAAAAGCACAGGAACATTGGAATCCCTGTATCTTTATTGTTCTGCTCTCTAGTCCACTGACCTCCAGGGTGAACTCATTGCTTGTGTAGCGTCCGTTGAGCTCGGAGCAGGTGAGACGGAACTTCCTGTCTGGGGTCTGGGCGGGGTTCCAGTTGTGGTAATGCACCTGTCTGATCACCTGCTCATAGTTGGACATGGAGTCCACACCTAAGAGAGATGGTGGACATGTTTCTATGGTCACTACCAGTTTCATAGATACAGGGGTTATGGGTATAGAGGAAGATATGGGTTATAGAGGAAGATAGGAGTTATGGAATAGAGGAAGATATGGGTTATGGTTAGAGGAAGATAAGGGTTATGCGTATGGAGGAAGATAGGGGTTATAAAGGAAGATAAGGGTTATGGGTATGGAGGAAGATAACCCTTATCTTCCTCTATAACCCCTATGTGTATGGAGGAAGATAGGGGTTATACAGGAAGATAAGGGTTATGGGTATGGAGGAAGATAGGGGTTATAGACGAAGATAAGGGTTATGGGTGTGGAGGAAGATAGGGGTTATAGAGGAAGATGAGGGTTATGGGTATGGAGGAAGATAGGGGTTATAGAGGAAGATAAGGGTTATGGGTATGGAGGAAGATAGGGGTTATGGTTATAGAGGAAGATAAGGGTTATGGGTATGGAGGAAGATAGGGGCTATAAAGGAAGATAAGGGTTATGGGTATGGAGGAAGATAGGGGTTATGGTTATAGAGGAAGATAGGGGTTATGGTTATAGAGGAAGATAAGGGTTATGGGTATGGAGGAAGATAGGGGCTATAAAGGAAGATAAGGGTTATGGGTATGGAGGAAGATGGGGGTTATGGGTATGGAGGAAGATAGGGGTTATAGAGGAAGATAAGGGTTATGGGTATGAAGGAAGATAGGGGTTATAGAGGAAGATAAGGGGGTATGGAGGAAGATAGGGGTTATAGAGGAAGATAAGGGTTATGGGTATGAAGGAAGATAGGGGTTATAGAGGAAGATAAGGGGGTATGGAGGAAGATAGGGGTTATAGAGGAAGATAAGGGTTATGGGTATGAAGGAAGATAGGGGTTATAGAGGAAGATAAGGGGGTATGGAGGAAGATAGGGGTTATAGATGAAGATAAGGGTTATGGGTATGGAGGAAGATAGGGGTTATAGAGGAAGATAAGGGTTATGGGTATGGAGGAAGATAGGGGTTATAGAGGAAGATGAGGGTTATGGGTATGGAGGAAGATAGGGGTTATGGTTATAGAGGAAGATAAGGGTTATGGGTATGGAGGAAGATAGGGGTTATGGTTAGGTGTTTGCATGGTAACATAGATGGAGACATGCCAGAGGTGGAGTTGGGGTAAGGGTCAGAGGTTAGATATTGGTTAGAGGTCAGGAGGTTAGATGTTTCCATGGTAACTAACCGTATATAGACATGCCGGAGGTGGAGTTGGTGGCGTCCAGGTGTTTCCCCAGCAGGGTGCTACGCTGCAGCTGGAGACCCTCCTGCTCCGGCCTCAGCTCCTCCCCCAGCACCAGGATGTCACAGTAGTCCAGGTTATGGATGATCTCCTCCTGGACCCCCAGCCTGCCCGCTGAAACACACACATATATACACACACACACACACACACACACACACACGTGAGAATGCATGAATACACACACACACACACACACACAGTTGAATGCATGCTCTCACACATACAGACCTGCTATGTTAATTTGATCACTCTGTTGCACAGCAGGAAATGCAACTGGTAGTGTATCACTACCAGTTGTAGTGTATGTTTTAACAAGGCTTCTAAAGGTTGTAATTTCACTTTAAAATGTCCACTGCTGAATCTGTAGGATTTATGACCATTATGGGGGGTTACTAGACAAGCTGTTTTGGGCTTTTTTACACTCCTGCACATACTGTTGATGTTATTTACTGTTACAAACTGCCTTTCTATTTGTGCAAATAAACTTAACTAAATTTGATTTACCCTAACAAAAAATGTATCACCACCTACAAAAATGCACATTAATTACAATCCGCATAATCATTTACATTTCCTGTCGCTACAGGATTATTTTCCTGCTGTGAGAAGCAGGGTCAAATTAAGATAGTGCATCTGTACACAACAATATTATCCAAGAGCATTTTTTAAAACACTATTCCACATGAACCAACTTAAATTAACAAGCTATTTTGCCCAAAATGCTGTTCAAAAACTCTTTAGCTGCATTATTAACGCCCTCTGTTGCTACACACTCAGCCAGCCTGGATGTCACAGAGTCTGCTGTACAGTTAGGTTAGCCACAGTTCTCTAGCGCTCCCTGCCTCTCAGCCTGCTGTGTTCTCTCCTGGGGAGGGGTAACACCTGGCATGCACACTCCACCGCCACCCTACAGAGAGGCACTCCTCAAAGCAGGGGCTGTCCTTGGAACAGCAGGGGTCCCGGGAGACCCTGGTTCTCCTCTATCCCTGGCTGAGGCTTGACTGATCTCAGAGCTGTGCTAACTGGGGGAATGGAGGAGAAACATCTGGAGCCGAGGAGAGAGATGGAATACTGCACCATGGAGAGGGAGGGAAAGTTTAGAAAGGAGTGGAGATACAGTGGAGAGGAGAGAATGTGCTGGTGTAAGGAAAGAGTAGAGCATGAGAGACTAACAAATACAGAGAAGAGGAGAATAAGACATGGAGGGCAAACATAATGAAACCTGAAAGAGAGAGAGAGAGAGAGAATAGATGTCATGATGGAGAGAATGGAATCTGTATTTCATATTGTATGAGATCAAGTGTGTGTGTGTGTGTGTGTGTGTGTGTGTGTGTGTGTGTATAGATCTCCAACCATCCTACTGCTGCACTCCACACTAAGTACAGTCTAATCCTGCTGTGCAAGTCACAACTCTGACTAAAGGAACTGTGAATGGTGGGGGAGGCAGAACAGAGCCAGCCTGTTCTACTGACATCAGACCCGCCCTCCCTCCCTCCCTCGCTCCCTCCCTCCCACTATCCCTAGCTCCTACAGTCCCGCCCCCTGCTGACTACCAGACAAATGATTGCATGGGTTCCTGCCTGGCTGAACGGAAAATGGAAATGACATTTAAATCCCAGCTCTAGTCCTCTCAGTGCGGAGTCTGGGAACAACACAGAACAGCAGTGCTCTGCCTCAACGCTATAGCTGCCAATTAGACAGGGATAACCAGAGCGAGAGGTTTCACTCGCTCCATTGTCAGGGAGGTGGAATAAACTCTGCAGCGCTTTCAGGGCTCAGCCTCTCTTTCCTCCTCTCGTTCTGCAGCTGAAATGGAGACCACAGCTGGAGGCTATATATTAGCCAAGTGTTGTGTGACTAGGAGCGTGTGGTTAATGGTGTGTGTGTGCGTGTGTGTATGGGCTGGAGAGGAGTTGATGAAGTTCCAATATGAGAGGAGATGTTGTGCTCTCCAGAGTCTAAAGACTTCAACCTAATCAAATAGTTTTGTGGTGGTGAGCAGTGTGTGTCCTTTGGACAAGCATTATAATTACAAGCCATTCCCATCTGCTATTCTCTGTCTTTTTCTTTCTCTCTCTCTGTCTCACTCTCTCTCTTTCTTTTTGGTCTGCACCCAGTATCTATCAATTTTTCTCTTTACGCACGCACGCACGCACACACACACACACACACACACCTCTATGCCTGTACCCTGTACCTGTATGGTGTGCGGCTGTGTCTCCCTTGGTGACAGTACTGATGATGTGAAGGTCCTGGAACAGAGTGAGTCCTGCTGGTCCTCTGAGGTCAGCTGCTGGCCTGGTCAGTCTGTCCACCCCAGCTATGGTGATCCTGGGTTCACTGGGCTGCAGCACCATCACCACTGCATCGATGTCCGGGATGAAGATACACGTGTCCTCCCCAAAACACCTGGGAGGGCAAAGAATACAGAGACGGAGAGAGAGGAGGGAAGGGTTAACTCTGATTAAATAGAATGTGAATGTATGTTTTAGTATGTGTTTGCCTGGGTATCAGGTATGTGTGACATATCAGAGCCATTGAATACTTAGATACTTTGAGAATGTGTGCGTGGGTTAATTCCAGGAATCAGCGACCTTGAAAAGGTTGAATAAGCCTCCACCTAGTACACTGTGAGGCTGACTGAATGCAGACATCTGGGATGCAGACATCTGACATAGACATGCATAAATAACCTGACACATACTGCATAAACAATGCAGATTAGACATCAATCAATGAGAAACCACAGGAGCAAGACACAATATGGAGAGAGAGCAAGCGAGAGAGAGGAAGGGAGGGAGGGAGAGAGAGAGAGGGAGGCTGAGGAGAGAGAGGGAGGTTGATGAGAGAAAGAGAGAGGGAGGGAGGCTTAGGAGAGAAAGAGAGAGACAGAGGTGGAGGCTGAGGAGAGAAAGAGGGAGGGAGAGAGAGAGAGAGAGAGGGAGGCTGAGGAGGGAGGGAGGGAGGCTGAGGAGAGAGAGTGTCACGGGCGTCGTAAGGATTGGACCAAGGCACAGCGGGTAAAGTGCTCATCTTCTTTATTTGAAGTAACGTGAACACTTAAACAAAATAAACAAAACGACGAAACAGTTCCGTAAGGCAACACAGGCTATACAGGAAAACATCCACCCACAAAACACAAGTGAAACAAACACAACTAAATATGGCCTCCAATTAGAGACAACGACAACCAGCTGCCTCTAATTGGAGGTCATTGCCAAAAACCCAACATAGAAATAGAAAACTAGTAATAAACATAGAAATACATAACATAGAACCTAAACACCGAAACACACAAAACAAACACCCCCTGCCACGCCCTGACCAAACTACAATGACAAATAACCCCTTTTACTGGTCAGGACGTGACAGAGAGTGAGAGAGGGAGGCTGAGGAGAGAGAGGGAGAGAGAGAGAGAGTGAGAGACAGAGGGAGGCTGAGGAGAGAAGGAAAACACAGTTAACAAGGGAAAGCTGGTAGCAACTAGAGGGATGTTTTTCACATCCATGTAGTTACAGAGGAGGAAGTTCAACATCTGTCAGGAGCTGGGACTGGCACAACAACAGCTCTTTATTCGGTTGGAGGATAAGGAGATTCCGACTCCTTCATAATTACCTGTGATTACCCGTTATATATGACTTTGCTGCTGGCCTAGTTCTTGTTTATTTCACGCCTAAACACCGCTGTAAACCCCCTCGCATGGAACACTAACACACAGGGATTTCACAGTCATATCTCCCCCTTTCTGGTGTAAAAAAAACATGTTTTCAGTGAAGCGTGGTATAGCCTAATCTCCCTTTCTCTTTTTCTCTCAAGCGGTGATCCGCAAGTTGTGTCTTTCCTCGCCTCGGCAGGGTATTGTTGTGGAGAGGAGGCAGAGGCAGTGGAGCGGCAGGGTTTTGTTGTGGAGAGGAGGCAGAGGCAGTGGAGCGTGGAGACTTAGGGTGCGTGGGCCACGGTGAGGACTTGGACCCCAGCCAAATGAATGAAAGAAAATATGACAAGGTAGAATAAAGGCCTTGCATAGATTAACACGAGTTACTTTTTCCTGATGGCTGCAGTAATTGCCTTATTACACTGAAAACACGCTTAAGTGTGTTTTAAGGAATTAATTAACAACTCTATTTATTTGTTTACAGTGATATGGCACTTACGGGGAAATGTACAGCAAATAGCAGCGTTCCTCAGGAGGAGTTTATGTTTTGACTGTAGCCTAACAGACAGTCTGCTCTGCAGGCCTGTTTACTGGACGTTGTTCTAAATGAATTCTGTTTGAATTCATCAATGCCTGCTGATTTACACATTATTGTTATCAAAGCTTGTCTAAGACGACTACCAGACCCTCTCTTTGTGAGCAACAGCTGGAGAGAAACAAGGTTCACAGGCAGTGCAGACCACTGGATAGCCTGCACACCACAGCCCCAGCCACCTGCCTACACACAACCAGAAAACTTTATTAAACAACATCTAGAAATACACAAGCTTAAGCATAGTGAGCATAATGTATTCATTTCTAATTGGTGTGCCTGCAGCCCAGTCGACCCCTCCTCTTCCTAGCCCCCCTCCCTTCCTTGCTAAGCTAGCTGAAGGGATGGGCCCGCAGCCCTGCGTCGAACCCAATAGGGGGGCGGAGTACAACCCTCCAGGGCTGAGCTGTGGGGGGCTGCACATATTTAAACCTGCTATGAATATTCACCACAGCCCGCCAGGGATGGCTGTTATACAATACACCTTCCAGCCTCCCTTTATCTGTCTCCCTCGCTGTCCTCTAGCAAAACCCAGACAGAATTATTAATAAATAACATGAAAATGTAAAATCTTGCCCCAGGTGGCGATGTGGAACAGAGAGAGTGGTGGAATAAAGAACAAAAGAGGGTAGAGAAAGAGGGAGCGGAAGAGAGGGAGAGGAGAGAGACAGGAGAGGGAGCAGAGGAGAGGGAGCGGAGAGGGAGCGGAGGAGAGGAAGGGAGAGGGAGAAGAGAGGGAGAAGAGGAGAGGGAGAAGAGAGGGAGAAGAGAAGAGGGAGAGGAGGACAGGGAGAGAAGGACAGGGAAAGGAGGAGAGGGAGAGAAGGACAGGGAGAGAAGGACTGGGAGAGGAGGAGAGGGAGAGGAGAGGGAGAAGAGGGAGAAGAGGAGAGGGAGAGGAGGAGAGGGAGCAGAGGAGAGGGAGCAGAGGAGAGGGAGAGGGAGAGGAGAGGGAGAAGAGAGGGAGAAGAGAGGGAGAAGAGGAGAGGGAGAAGAGAGGGAGAAGAGGAGAGGGAGAGAAGCACAGGGAAAGGAGGAGAGGGAGAGAAGGACAGGGAGAGGAGCAGAGGGAGAGGCGGAGAGGGAGAGGAGAGGGAGAAGAGGAGAGGGAGAAGAGGAGAGGGAGAAGAGGATAGGGAGAGAAGGACAGGGAGAGGAGGAGAGGGAGAGAAGGACAGGGAGAGGAGGAGAAGGCGAGGAGGGGAGGGAGAGGACAGGGAGAGGAGGACAGGTAGAGGAGGTGAGGGAGAGAAGGACAGAGAAAGGAGGAGAGGGAGAGAAGGACAGGGAGAGGAGAAGAGGGAGAGGAGGAGAGGGAGAGGAGGAGAGGGAGAGAAGGACAGGGAGAGGGAGAGGGAGAGGAGGACAGGGAGAGGAGGACAGGGAGAGGAGGACAGGGAGAGGAGGAGAGGAAGAGAAGGACAGGGAGAGGAGGAGAGGGAGAGGAGGAGAGGGAGAGGAGGACAGGGAGAGGAGGAGAGGGAGAGAAGGACAGGGAGAGGGTGCAGAGGACAGCGAGAGGAGGAGAGGGAGCGGAGGACAGGGAGAGGAGGAGAGGGAGAGAAGGACAGGGAGAGGAGGAGAGGGAGAGGAGGACAGGGAGAGGAGGAGAGGGAGAGGAGGACTGGGAGAGGAGGAGCGGGAGAGAAGAACAGGGAGAGGAGCAGAGGGAGAGGAGGACAGGGAGAGGAGGATGCGGGAGAGAAGGACAGGGAGAGGAGGAGAGGGAGAGGAGGACAGGGAGAGGAGGATGCGGGAGAGAAGGACAGGGAGAGGAGGAGAGGGAGAGGAGGACAGGGAGAGGAGGAGCGGGAGAGAAGGACAGGGAGAGGAGCAGAGGGAGAGGAGGAGAAAGAGAGGCAGACAGGGAGAGGAGGAGAGGGAGAGAGGGAGAGGAGGACAGGAAGAGGAGGACAGGGAGAGGAGGAGAGGGAGAGAAGGACAGGGAGAGGGAGCAGAGGACAGCGAGAGGAGGAGAGGGAGCAGAGGACAGGGAGAGGAGGAGAGGGAGAGAAACACAGGGAGAGGGAGCAGAGGACAGCGAGAGGAGGAGAGGGAGAGAAAGACAGGGAGAGAAGGAGAGGGAGAGAAGGACAGGGAGAGGAGGAGAGGGAGAGGAGGACAGGGAGAGGAGGAGAGGGAGAGGAGGACAGGGAGAGGAGGAGCGGGAGAGAAGGACAGGGAGAGGAGCAGAGGGAGAGGAGGAGAAAGAGAGGCGGACAGGGAGAGGAGGAGAGGGAGAGAAGGACAGGGACAGGGAGAGAAGGACAGCGAGAAGAGGAGAGGGAGCGGAGGACAGGGAGAGGAGGAGAGAAGGACAGGGAGAGGGAGCAGAGGACAGCGAGAGGAGGAGAGGGAGTGGAAGACAGGGAGAGGAGGAGTGGGAGAGAAGGACAGGGAGAGGGAGCAGAGGACAGCGAGAGGAGGAGAGGGAGTGGAAGACAGGGAGAGGAGGAGAGGGAGAGAAGGACAGGGAGAGGAGAGAAGGAGAGAAGAAGAGGGACTAACTAACTATCTATACATGAGTGAGTGTGAGATGTGCTCTAATGAGTCACTGTGCTGTTGTTGTGTGTTGGCAGTGAGAAGGTGTTGGGACTAGTTTACACTCACAGATCACAGGAAGATAAGAGGAAGACATGGAGAATGGAGTGAGAAGACAAAAAGAGTGAGGAGAAAACTGAGAGAAGGAAGGAGAAAGATATCATTAAGAGAGAGATGGAGAGGGAGGACAGAGAGAGAGATGACTAAATGCACAGACAGGTACAGGTAGAGGTAGAGGTAGAGGTAGAGGTACAGGTACAGGTACGGGTACGGTACAGGTAGAGGTAGAAGTAGAGGTACAGTACAGGTACAGGTAGAGGTACAGTACAGTACAGGTAGAGGTACAGTACAGTACAGGTAGAGGTAGAGGTACAGTACTGGTAGAGGTAGAGGTACAGTACAGGTAGAGGTAGAGGTACAGTACTGGTAGAGGTAGAGGTACAGTACAGGTACAGGTAGAGGTAGAGGTACCGGTAAAGATAGAGGTACAGGTACGGTACAGGTAGAGGTAGAGGTACAGGTTCAGGTACGGTACAGGTACAGGTATGGTACAGGTACAGGTACGGTACAGGTACAGGTAGAGGTACAGGTAGAGTTAGAGGTAGAGGTACAGGTAGAGGTACAGGTACGGTACAGGTATGGTACAGGTACGGTACAGGTATGGTACAGGTAGAGGTAGAGGTAGAGGTAGAGGTAGAGGTAGAGGTAGAGGTACAGGTAGAGGTACAGGTAGAGGTTCAGGTACGGTAGAGGTAGAGGTACAGGTAGAGGTAGAGATAGAGGTAGAGGTACAGGTAGAGGTACAGTTTCAGGTACGGTACAGGTAGAGGTAGAGGTACAGGTAGAGATAGAGGTAGAGGTACGATACAGGTACAGGTAGAGTAGGTTAAACTGGACTGAGGTGGAAAAAAGACAGATAGTCGTTACAATGTGAGGTGGTTAAAGGACAGAGAAGACCTTATCCAGTCACACTGTACTGAGGTAGATGAAGGACAGAGAAGACCTTATCCAGTCACACTGTACTGAGGTAGATGATGGACAGAGGAGAGAGGAGACCTTATCCAGTCACTGTACTGAGGTAGATGAAGGACAGAGGAGAGAGAAGACCTTATCCAGTCACTGTACTGAGGTAGATGATGGACAGAGGAGAGAGAAGACCTTATCCAGTCACTGTACTGAGGTAGATGAAGGACAGAGAAGACCTTATCCAGTCACACTGTACTGAGGTAGATGAAGGACAGGAGAGAGAAGACCTTATCCAGTCACTGTACTGAGGTAGATGATGGACAGAGGAGAGAGAAGACCTTATCCAGTCACACTGTACTGAGGAAGATGATGGACAGAGGAGAGAGAAGACCTTATCCAGTCACACTGTACTGAGGTAGATGAAGGACAGAGGAGAGAGAAGACCTTATCCAGTCACACTGTACTGAGGTAGATGAAGGACAGAGAAGACCTTATCCAGTCACACTGTACTGAGGTAGATGAAGGACAGAGGAGAGAGAAGACCTTATCCAGTCACACTGTACTGAGGTAGATGAAGGACAGAGGAGAGAGAAGACCTTATCCAGTCACACTGTACTGAGGAAGATGATGGACAGAGGAGAGAGAAGACCTTATCCAGTCACACTGTACTGAGGTAGATGAAGGACAGAGGAGAGAGAAGACCTTATCCAGTCACACTGTACTGAGGTAGATGAAGGACAGAGAAGACCTTATCCAGTCACACTGTACTGATGTGGATGAAGGACAGAGGAGAGAGGAGACCTTATCCAGTCACACTGTACTGAGGTAGATGAAGGACAAAGGAGAGAGAAGACCTTATCCAGTCATAATGTGAGGTGGATGAAGGACAGAGGACAGAGAAGACCTTATCCAGTCACTGTACTGAGGTAGATGATGGACAGAGGAGAGAGAAGACCTTATCCAGTCACACTGTACTGAGGAAGATGATGGACAGAGGAGAGAGAAGACCTTATCCAGTCACACTGTACTGAGGAAGATGATGGACAGAGGAGAGAGAAGACCTTATCCAGTCACACTGTACTGAGGTAGATGAAGGACAGGAGAGAGGAGACCTTATCCAGTCACTGTACTGAGGAAGATGATGGACAGAGGAGAGAGAAGACCTTATCCAGTCACTGTACTGAGGTAGATGAAAGACAGAGAAGACCTTATCCAGTCACTGTACTGAGGTAGATGAAAGACAGAGGAGAGAGAAGACCTTATCCAGTCACACTGTACTGAGGTAGATGAAGGACAGAGGAGAGAGAAGACCTTATCCAGTCACACTGTACTGAGGAAGATGATGGACAGAGGAGAGAGGAGACCTTATCCAGTCACACTGTACTGAGGAAGATGAAGGACAGAGAAGACCTTATCCAGTCACTGTACTGAGGTAGATGATGGACAGAGGAGAGAGAAGACCTTATCCAGTCACACTGTACTGAGGTAGATGATGGACAGAGGAGACCTTATCCAGTCACACTGTACTGAGGTAGATGAAGGACAGAGGAGAGAGAAGACCTTATCCAGTCACTGTACTGATGTGGATGAAGGACAGAGGAGAGAGAAGACCTTATCCAGTCACACTGTACTGAGGAAGATGAAGGACAGAGAAGACCTTATCCAGTCACTGTACTGAGGTAGATGATGGACAGAGGAGACCTTATCCAGTCACTGTACTGATGTGGATGAAGGACAGGAGAGAGGAGACCTTATCCAGTCACACTGTACTGAGGTAGATGATGGACAGAGAAGACCTTATCCAGTCACTGTACTGAGGTAGATGATGGACAGAGGAGAGAGAAGACCTTATCCAGTCACACTGTACTGAGGTAGATGAAGGACAGAGGAGACCTTATCCAGTCACACTGTACTGAGGTAGATGAAGGACAGAGGAGAGAGAAGACCTTATCCAGTCACACTGTACTGAGGTAGATGAAAGACAGAGAAGACCTTATCCAGTCACTGTACTGATGTGGATGAAGGACAGGAGAGAGGAGACCTTATCCAGTCACACTGTACTGAGGAAGATGATGGACAGAGGAGAGGGAGAGTGACAGATAGAGATGATGTAACGGTCAGTGGTAAAGATAGAATTAGCCATTGTTTGCGTACTGTACTGATGTTGAGATGTGCAGGTGTCTGATGCCCGGTGTGGGAAACTGTCGGGAGTTGATGTAGGAGACCTTCCTCAGAGCAGCGTTCATGTTCTCCAGATCCTCTCCCTCCATCACCAGGATCGACTGGGCTGGGTTGAAGTGGAACTGAGAGAGAAGAGAGAGAGAGAGAGAGAGAGAGAGCGAGAGAACACATCAGACTTTACCACAGTGTAACCCACACTGAGACAACTGTGTGTCTGAGTGTGTCTAAGTGTGTGTGATAGCATAAGTGTGTTTCTGAGTGTGTCTGACTGAGTGTGTTTGAGTGTACATCATGAGTGTGTGTTCATTCTTCTTCTCTGTTTGAGGGATCATAAGCTTATTGTGTTGCTCTGGGTCCCAGTGGACATGATGCACTGAGTCTCAGTCTCACTGAAGAGGCTTTATGCTGCTGATATCACAGCCTCATTCACACACAGCAGCAAAGACACTACGCTTCAGGGGGGCTCTCTCCGTTTCCTTTTATCCCTCTGTTCTCCCCCCCTCTCTCTCTTTTCTCTCATCCTCTCCTTCTTCTGTGATTGTATTGTCAAGGTTCCCACCTGATCCTAAACACTGTCCTTAAGCTGTACTGGACTCAGGAGACCTGTGGAAAAGTGTCGCCACAAAAAGAAAATGAAATCATTTGAAAAAGATAAAGTGAACTAGTCCTGCAGAGTTTTACCTCCCTTCAACTCCTCTCCTCTCCCTCTCATCCTATCACTAAGACTGACAGGATTTAACAGTCCAAAGAGTTCTACAATAAGTTTCAAAGGAATATACACATTTTAAATGTCATATTATGGCTATGTACAGTGTTATAATGATGTGCAAATAATTAAGGTACAAAAGGGAAAATAAATAAACATAAATATGGGTTGTATTTACAATGGTGTTTGTTCTTCACTGGTTGCCCTTTTCCTGTGGCAACAAGTCCTATCACTCTACCTTAAAGGCTGACAGGATTTAACCATGGAACAACAGTCCAAAGCGTTCTACAATAAGGCCTCTCTCTCTCTCTCTCTCTCTCTCTCTTCTCTTTATCTCCTCCCTCTCTCTCTATACTGGAGATGAATCAGCTTCAGGCTTTAAGGGGGGAGGAAGGAGAGAAGGACGTGGGGATAGAAAGGGGGTAGGGAGGAAAGGGAGGGGAGACTAAGTGTTTTAACATATGTTTGAATGTATATCAGCATTTGAATGTGTTTACAGTCTGCGTTCATGTGTGTGTGTGTGTGTGTGTGTGTGTGTGTGTGTGTGTGTGTGTGTGTGTGTGTGTGTCTGTTGCCTTACCTTAATGCCCTTGCCCAGGCTCTCCAGTGAGTTGATGTCCAGTCCTTCCTTACAGGCCTGTAGACAGGAGATGACCTTCTGGCTCTCTATCTTCCCTGGCCTGATGGTCAGCCCTGACAGACTGCCCCGGAAGTACTGAGTGAACCGCGGCATCGTCACCTCACCACCTACACACAGGAGACACAGTTCATGAATAATAACTATATACAGTTCCACTATTAGAACGTAGAACGGAAGGAAATCCTTTCAGAAACTTCAATAGCCAATGACTAAAAAGTCAGTAATGAGTGACAAAAGCACACAGTAATCCCACTGTTAACGGCCTTCTAACACTTCAGGTCTCCCAGTATGCACTTTAATCAGACAGGTCCTGAGTCAGTCCCCCGTCTCTCTCTGCCACTACTAATGTGCTGTTACTGTACTGTCTGTGACATTACTAGGCAGATGGGCTGGTGACATGCCACTGATCCCAGGTCGTTTCTCAGACCAGGAGGTTTGTGTGTTTCACTGTGAGCCTGTTGGCAGCACCACGCCAAGCACAATTGTAATTGCCTTCAGGAGATCGTTAAGAGAGAGAGAGAGGGTTTAAACTGCAGCCTGCCACCTGCCTGGCCTCACATGCTCTGGGTAGACAGGCACTTCCCTTCAGCATGCAGTGCACGGGCTGCATGATAAAACACAGAGAAAAACACGCACGCACAAGCACACTTTCTCTAAGAGAATGAGGGCCAGAAAGAACAACATCACCATTAGAGAGAGGGCAGAAAGGACAGCAAACGCTGTTTCTCTACAAGACCATGTGAACTCTGCCTTAGTGCAAACTGTCAATCTGCTGGCCTGAACAATAATCCACTGACTCTATAGACACACTGAACTTTTTCTATCAAACTTCTTTCTATTTTCCTTCCCTTTTTTCATGTCAATTTCTTTCCCTCTAAAATGCCAATTCCATCACACAGTTTCCCATCCCGTCACCACTAGCTCAGAGAGGCTATGCGTTATGCAAATGAGCACTTATAAAACGCTAATGTAAAATGAACAAATCACGTCGCAAATTCCTTCACAGCCAGGGAGAATAATCATTCCTCATCTGTGATTATCACAGAAAGCCTGAGACAGACTCCTCTAGAAGTTTGAAGGAACTTTCACTAGAGCTTGTCAGTGGAGGCGGTTAGTGTCCAGCAGCTAGTGTCTTTGAAAAGGCAATGGTCAGAGCTAATAGCTCTGTGTAAAGATAACAGGGTGGATACTGAGGGCTTAGTTCCCTTCAGAGAGGCCCAATGGTCGCTGACCTCCTCCTCTATTCAAGGTCTTATAATCCCTTCTTCAGGGCTACACAACTCCATCTGCCATTCAATTCCATCTGCTATTCACCTCCATCTACCATTCAACTCCATCTGCTATTCAACTCCATCTGCTATTCTCCTCCATCTGCTATTCACCTCCATCTGCTATTCACCTCCATCTGCTATTCACCTCCATCTGCTATTCACCTCCATCTGCTATTCATCTCCATCTGCTATTAATCTCCATCTGCTATTCAACTCCATCTGCTATTTACCTCCATCTGCTATTCAACTCCATCTGCTATTCAACTCCATCTGCTATTCACCATCTGCTATTCACCTCCATCTGCTATTCACCTCCATCTGCTATTCACCTCCATCTGCTATTCAACTCCATCTGCTATTCACTTCCATCTGCTATTCACCTCCATCTGCTATTCACCTCCATCTGCTATTCAACTCCATCTGCTATTCACCTCCATCTGCTATTCACCTCCATCTGCTATTCACCCTCCATCTGCTATTCAACTCCATCTGCTATTCACCTCCATCTGCTATTCAACTCCATCTGCTATTCATCTCCATCTGCTATTCACCTCCATCTGCTATTCACCTCCATCTGCTATTCACCTCCATCTGCTATTCATCTCCATCTGCTATTCACCTCCATCTGCTATTCAACTCCATCTGCCATTCACCTCCATCTGCTATTCATCTCCATCTGCTATTCAACTTCATCTGCTATTCAACTCCATCTGCTATTCATCTCCATCTGCTATTCAACTTCATCTGCTATTCAACTCCATCTGCTATTCAACTCCATCACCTCCATCTGCTATTCAACTTCATCTGCTATTCAACTCCATCTGCTATTCAACTTCATCTGCTATTCAACTCCATCTGCTATTCAACTCCATCTGCTATTCAACTCCATCACCTCCATCTGCTATTCAACTCCATCTGCTATTCAACTCCATCTGCTATTTACTTCCATCTACAATTCATCTCCATCTGCTATTCACCCTCCATCTGCTATTCACCTCCATCTGCTATTCATCTCCATCTGCTATTAATCTCCATCTGCTATTCACCTCCATCTGCTATTCAACTCCATCTGCTATTCACCTCCATCTGCTATTCATCTCCATCTGCTATTCACCTCCATCTGCTATTCAACTCCATCTGCTATTCACCTCCATCTGCTATTCAACTCCATCTGCTATTCACCTCCATCTGCTATTCACCTCCATCTGCTATTCGCCTCCATCTGCTATTCACCTCCATCTGCTATTCACCTCCATCTGCTATTCACCTCCATCTGCTATTCATCTCCATCTGCTATTCTCCTCCATCTGCTATTCATCTCCATCTGCTATTCACTCTCCATCTGCTATTCAACTTCATCTGCTATTCAACTCCATCTGCTATTCACCTCCATCTGCTATTCAACTCCATCTGCCATTCACCTCCATCTGCTATTCAACTCCATCTGCCATTCAACTCCATCTGCTATTCACCTCCATCTGCTATTCAACTCCATCTGCCATTCACCTCCATCTGCTATTCAACTCCATCTGCTATTCAACTCCATCTGCTATTCAACTCCATCTGCTATTCAACGAAAGAAAAGAAAAAACAGCAGCTGTGGAAAGGAGAAGTAATGTCCCTCTCCTCTCCTCTCCTCTCCTCTCCTCTCCTCTCCTCTCCTCTCCTCTCCTCTCCTCTCCTCTCCTCTCCTCTCCTCTACTCTACTCCTCTCCTCTACTCCTCTCCTCTCACCCTGTTGAAAATGGTCTGATCTATCTCTACACATCATTTAGGGCTACCCATCATTAGACACATTCATACAGTCATTTAGCTACAGTAACAGTAGGCTCTACTGTAGGAGAAGTGACCTTTAATCCATTTTTAACTAGCGTTGCTGAAGACAGCTTGATTGTATCTTCACTTTTCAACTTCATCGTGCATCGAAGATGGATTAAAAGCTTCCAGCAGTTAGGTTCATTCACTTTCAAAATACACTTCATGCACACAGCACTTCAAAGTAAGACAGCCATTGTGTGTTTGGTCTGGATAGAGCAAAGCTGACACGACTTGTCCAGTCGGCTTAATTGATCAACTGTCAGGTCAGATCCCCAAAACATTTCCCCACATCCAACCAGTCAACAGGGGCACACAACAGGGGCAAGACATTGGCTGCAGATCGTCATTGTCATCATTTTCCAGCCAGGTCACCCGTCATACAAGTCAGTATTCGACGTCCATCCATGTCTGAAGATGTCGGAAGATGACGTGGAAACCGGCCACTAGGGGCAACAGTGAGAGCTGTTAGCTTCAAGTTGGTTTGGGTTTTGCTAGGGTGTTGTGGACGGGGATGGTGGATGGGCATAAGCATCTGATTATAAGGGTTGCTTGTTCGAATCCAGCGATAGAATGTTGTTTTTGAGATGTGTGTTTTAAGCCTATCCCAAACCTTAACTCTTACCTTAACCATTTGGAGTTAATGGCTAAACATAACTTTAAAAACTTCGAAATTTGACGTTTGCGTAACATGAACGTCTAATTCTGACGTGAGACTGTTAGAGCTAGTTGCATTTTGATCGATCATCATTTATCATCAGCATCATTATCATCATCATCACCTTGCCAGCAGGCACCCAAAGTAAGCTGCACGTCAATCTGAGATGGGTGGATCGGCCAATCGTCTGTCACCAGGTAAGGGTCGTAGGTAACTCCGTCCACGTAGAGTGTCACCACAGGAAACTCCACGTTAATGACGTAATAGTGCCACTCCTTATCACAGATCTGCACCGGAAAAAGACAGAGAGAGAGAGAGAGCGAGACAGAGAGCGAGAGAAAGAGATTGAGACAGAAACAGAGAGAGAGAGTGAGCATAGCCTTGCTATTGAGAAAGACCACCGTAGGCAGCCTTGGCTCTCAAGAGAAGACAGGCTATGTGCACACTGCCCACAAAATGAGGTGGAAACTGAGTTGCACTTCCTAACCTCCTGCAAAATCTATGACCATATTAGAGACACATGCTTCCCTCAGATTACACAGACCCACAAAGAATTTGAAAACAAATCCAAATTTGATAAACTCCCATATCTATTGGGGGAAATATCACAGTGTGCCATCACAGCAGCAAGATTTGTGACCTGTTGCCACAAGAAAAGGGAAACCAGTGAAGAACAAACACCATTGTAAATACAACCCATATTTATGTTTATTTATTTTCCCTTTTGTAGTTTAATTATTTGCACATCATTATAACACTGTACATAGCCATAATATGACATTTGAAATGTGTATATTCCTTTGAAACTTATTGTAGAACTCTTTGGACTGTTAAATCCTGTCACCCTTAGGACATGACGATCACTGCACCAAATCTCACACAGCCCTGATACTCTCTAGGGAGTAGTCCTGCTCTGTATGGAGTAACCCTGATACTCTCTAGTGGGTAGTCCTGCTCTGTATGGAGTAACCCTGATACTCTCTAGGGAGTAGTCCTGCTCTGTATGGAGTAACCCTGATACTCTCTAGTGGGTAGTCCTGCTCTGAATTGGGTAACCCTGATACTCTCTAGTGGGTAGTCCTGCTCTGTATGGAGTAACCCTGATACTCTCTAGTGGGTAGTCCTGCTCTGAATTGGGTAACCCTGATACTCTCTAGTGGGTAGTCCTGCTCTGTATGGAGTAACCCTGATACTCTCTAGTGGGTAGTCCTGCTCTGAATTGGGTAACCCTGATACTCTCTAGTGGGTAGTCCTGCTCTGTATGGAGTAACCCTGATACTCTCTAGTGGGTAGTCCTGCTCTGAATTGGGTAACCCTGATACTCTCTAGTGGGTAGTCCTGCTCTGTATGGAGTAACCCTGATACTCTCTAGTGGGTAGTCCTGCTCTGAATTGGGTAACCCTGATACTCTCTAGTGGGTAGTCCTGCTCTGAATTGGGTAACCCTGATACTCTCTAGTGGGTAGTCCTGCTCTGAATTGGGTAACCCTGACACTCTCTAGTGGGTAGTCCTGCTCTGTATGGAGTAACCCTGATACTCTCTAGTGGGTAGTCCTGCTCTGAATTGGGTAACCCTGACACTCTCTAGTGGGTAGTCCTGCTCTGTATGGAGTAACCCTGATACTCTCTAGTGGGTAGTCCTGCTCTGAATTGGGTAACCCTGACACTCTCTAGTGGGTAGTCCTGCTCTGTATGGAGTAACCCTGATACTCTCTAGTGGGTAGTCCTGCTCTGAATTGGGTAACCCTGATACTCTCTAGTGGGTAGTCCTGCTCTGTATGGAGTAACCCTGATACTCTCTAGTGGGTAGTCCTGCTCTGTATGGAGTAACCCTGATACTCTCTAGTGGGTAGTCCTGCTCTGTATGGAGTAACCCTGATACTCTCTAGTGGGTAGTCCTGCTCTGAATTGGGTAACCCTGATACTCTCTAGTGGGTAGTCCTGCTCTGTATGGAGTAACCCTGATACTCTCTAGTGGGTAGTCCTGCTCTGTATGGAGTAACCCTGATACTCTCTAGTGGGTAGTCCTGCTCTGAATTGGGTAACCCTGACACTCTCTAGTGGGTAGTCCTGCTCTGTATGGAGTAACCCTGATACTCTCTAGTGGGTAGTCCTGCTCTGAATTGGGTAACCCTGATACTCTCTAGTGGGTAGTCCTGCTCTGTATGGAGTAACCCTGATACTCTCTAGTGGGTAGTCCTGCTCTGAATTGGGTAACCCTGATACTCTCTAGTGGGTAGTCCTGCTCTGTATGGAGTAACCCTGATACTCTCTAGTGGGTAGTCCTGCTCTGAATTGGGTAACCCTGACACTCTCTAGCTTTCACTCCACAGGACCCAGACCTATGGGCTACAGCCCACCTTCTCCGACAGCCCTTCCATGCACACTTCTCAGGTGTCCTCTATTGCCCCCTCCGTCTCCCTCCCTTTCTCTCTCTTCATATCCCTGCATCATCTCACTGTCTCTTGCTTTCTCCTCCTTCTTATTCCCCCTCTCTTAAAAAATGTACAGTAAACATTACACCCAGAAAAGTTCCAAAAGAATAAAGACATTTCAAATGTCATATTATGTGTAACATATACAGTGTTGTAATGAAGTGCAAATGGTTAAAGTACAAAAGGGAAAATAATTCAACATAAATATAGGATAGTATTTACAATGGTGTTTGTTCTTCACTGGTTGCCCTTTCATTGTGGCAACAGGTCACAAATCTTGCTGCTGTGATGGCACACTGTGGTATTTCACCCAGTAGATATGATAGTTTATCAAAATTGGATTTGTTTTGGAATTCTTTGTGGGTCTGTGTAATCTGAGGGAAATATGTCTCTAATATGGTCATACATTTGGCAGGACGTTAGGAAGTGCAGCTCAGTTTCCACCTCATTTTGTGGGCAGTGTGCACATAGCATGTCTTCTCTTGAGAGCCAGGTCTGCCTTCGGCGGCCTCTCTCAATAGCAAGGCTATGCTCACTGAGTCTGTACATAGTAAAATATTTCCTTAATTTTGGGTCAGTTACAGTGGTTAGGTATTCTGCAACTGTGTACTCTCTGTTTAGGGCCAAATAGCCTTCAAGTTTGTCAGTTTTTTGGTAAATTCCTTCCAATGTGTCACGTAATTATATTTTTGATTTGGTTGGGTCTAATTGTGTTGCTGTCTGGGGCTCTGTGGGGTCTGTTTGTGTTAGTGAACAGAGCCCCGGGACCAGCTTGCTTAGGGGGCTCTTCTCCAGGTTCATCTCTCTGTAGGTGATGGCTTTCTTATTGAATGTTTGGGAATCACTTCATTTTCGGTGGTTGTAGAATTTGACAGCTCTTTTCTGGATTTTGATCATTAGCGGGTATTGGCATAATTCTGCTCTGCATGCATTATTTGGTGTTTTACGTTGTACACAGAGGATATTTTTGCAGAATTCTGCATGCAGAGTCTCAATTTGGTATTTGTCCCATTTTGAGAATTCTTGGTTGGTGAGCGGACCCCAGACCTCACAACTATAAAGGGCAATAGGTTCTATAGCTGATTCAAGTATTTTTAGCCAGATACTAATTGGTGTCACACCCTGATCTTTTCACCTCTCCCTGTGATTGTCTCCACCCCCTCCAGGTGTCGCTTATATTCCCCAGTGTATATGTCCCTGTGTTTCCTGTCTCTCTGTGCCAGTTCGTCTTGTATGTTTAGTCAAGTCAACCAGCGTGTTTTCCCCGTACTCCTTTTCTCTTTTGCTAGTCTACCCGGTTTTGACCACTGCCTGACTCTGGACTACTTTCCTGCCTGCCTGATCATCCTGCCTGCCCTGACCTTGAATCTGCCTGCCCTTCGGTACCTATTGGACTCTGAACTGGTTTTGACCTTTTGCATGTACACGACCATTCTCTTGCCTACCCCTTTTTGGATGAATAAACATTGTAAGACTCCAACCATCTGCCTCCTGTGTCTGTATGTGGGTCTCGCCTTGTGCCTTGATAAATTGATATGTCGAATTGTGTGTTCCTTTTTGATAGCATAGAAGGCCCACTTGCCTCTTCTCTCAGCTCCTTCACAGCTTTGTGGAAATGATCTGTGGTGCTGATGTTCAGGCCGAGGTAGATATAGTATTTTGTGTGCTCTAGTGCAACGGTGTCTAGATGGAATATGTATTTGTGGTCGTAGCAACTGAACCTTTTGCCACACCATTATTTTTGTCTTACTGAGATTTACTGTCAGGGCCCAGGTCTGATAGAATCTGTGCAGAATATCTAGGTGCTGCTCTCCTTGGTTGGGGACAGAAGCACCAGATCATCAGCAAACAGTAGACATTTGACATCAGATTCTAGAAGGGTGAGGCCGGGTGCTGCAGACAATTCTAGAGCCCTCGCCAATTCATTGATATATGTTGAAGACGCTGGGGCTTAAGCTGCATTTAATTAGTTCCAGTCATTGGCAGCAGAGAACTGCAAGGAAGGCGGCCAAAGGAGGAATTGGCTTTGGGGGTCACGTGAAAAAAACCTGCAGGAACACGTGCTACGGGTGGGTGCTGCTATGGGGACCAGTGAGCTGAGATAAGGCGGGGCTTTACCTAGCAAAGACTTATAGATGACCTGGAGCCAGTGAAGTGAGGGCCAGCCAACGAGCGCCGCCAGGTCGCAGTGGTGGGTAGTATATGGGGCTTTGGTGACAAAACGGATGGCACTGTGATAGACTGCATCCAATTTGCTGAGTAGAGTGTTGGAGGCTATTTTGTAAATGACATCGCCGAAGTCAAGGATCGGTAGGATAGTCCGTTTTTAAAGGGTATGTTTGGAGGCATGAGTGAAGGATGCTTTGTTGCGATATAGGAAACCGATTCTAGATTTCATTTTGGATTGGAGATGCTTAATGTGAGTCTGGGAGGAGAGTTTACAGTCTAACCAGACATCTAGGTATTTGTAGTTGTCCACATATTCTAAGTCAGAACCGTCCAGTGTAGTGATGCTAGACGGGCGGGCAGGTGCAGGCAGCGATCGGTTGAAGAGCATGCATTTAGTTTTACTTGCATTTAAGAGCAGTTGGAGGCCAAGGAAAGACCGTCATATGGCATTGAAAATTGTCTGGATGTCAGTTAACACACTGTCCAAAGAAGGGCCAGAAGTATACAAAATGGTGTTGTCTGCGTAGAGGTGGATCAGAGAATCACCAGCAGCAAGAGCGGCATCATTGATGTATACAGAGAAAGAGTCGGCCCGAGAATTGAACCCTGTGGTACCCCCATATAGACTGCCAGAGGTCCGGACAACAGACCCTTCGATTTGACTCACTGAACTCTGTCTGAGAAGTAGTTGGTGAACCAGACGAGGCAATCATTTGAGAAACCAAGGCTGTTGAGTCTGCTGATAAGAATGTGGTGATTGACAGAGTCAAAAGCTTTGGCCAGGTCGATGAATACGGCTGCACAGTATTTTCTCTTATCGATGGTGGTTATGATGTCGTTTAGGACCTTGAGCGTGGCTGAGGAGCACCCATGACCAGCTCGGAAACCAGATTGCATAGTGGAGAATGTACGGTGGGATTCGAAATGGTCGGTGATCTGTTTGTTAACTTGGCTTTCGAAGACCTTAGAAAGGCAGGGTAGGATAGATATAGTTCTGTAACAGTTTGGGTCTAGGGTGTCTCCCCCTTTGAAGAGGGGGATGACCACGGCAGATTTCCAATCTTTGGGGATCTCAGACGACACGAAAGAGAGGTTGAACAGGCTCGTAATAGGGGTTGCAACAATTGCGGCAGATCATTTTAGAAAGAGAGGGTCCAGATTGTCTAGACCAGCTGATTTGTAGGGGTCCAGATTTTGCAGCTCTTTCAGAACATCAGCTATCTGGATTTTTGTGAAGGAGAAATGGGGGAGACTTGGGCAAGTTGCTGTGGGGGGGTGCAGAGCTGTTGACCGGTGTAGGGGTAGCCAGGTGGAAAGCTTATTGAAATTCTCAATTAATGTGGATTTATCGGTGGTGACAGAGTTTCCTATCCTCAGTGCAGTGGACAGCTGGGAGGAGGTGCTCTTATTCTCCATGGACTTTACAGTGTCCCAGAACTTTTTGGAGTTTATGCTACAGGATGCAAATTTCTGTTTGAAAAAGCTAGCCTTTGCTTTCCTAACTGCCTGTGTAAAGTGGTTCCTAACTTCCCTGAAAAGTTGCATATCGCGGGGGCTATTCGATGCTCATGCAGAACGCCACAGGATGTTTTTGTGCTGGTCAAGGGCAGTTAGGTCTGGTGTGAACCAAGGGCTATATCTGTTCCTAGTTCTAACTTTTTGGAATGGGGCATGCTTATTTAAGATGGTGAGGAAAGCACTTTTAAAAGAATAACCAGGCATCCTGTACTGACGGAATGAGGTCAATATCCTTCCAGGATACCCGGGCCAGGTCGATTAGAAAGGCCTGCTCGCTGAAGTGTTTTAGGGAGCATTTGACAGTGATGAGGGGTGGTTGTTTGACCGCAGACCCATTACGGACCCAGGAAATGAGGCAGTGATCGCTGAGATCCTGGTTGAAGACAGCAGAGGTGTATTTAGAGGGCAGGTTGGTCAGGATGATATCTATGAGGGTGCCCGTGTTTACAGATTTGGGGTTGTACCTGGTAGGAGCTATGATAATTTGTGTGAGATTGAGGGCATCTAGCTTAGATTGTAGGATGGCCGGGTTGTTAAGCATATCCCAGTTTAGGTGAACTAACAGTACAAACTCTGAAGATAAACTACCTTCTTCAATCAGGTAGGTAGCCTTCAATAGTTGATTATATTATTTGTATTTGATCATGTATATGTTCTTTGTTCTTTTTGTTTTTTATAATAAGTTTATTTTCCAATAGAAAAAGAAGACCGAGATACAAATATTTACATTCATTGTAGTGTTGAATGGGATGGCAAGTTTAATGGACAAAACTTAACTCACACATATAAAAATACAATTCCTATTCGGTGGTACATATTATAAGAAGATATCATATAGTCATTACAAGCAGTGTAGATAAACCAAAAATAAATATTGAGTGGAGTACAGCACAGAGTAGCAGCAGATTATCAACCCAGTTATGAAGAGGAATATTTTTTGTAAAACATTGGACTTCTATTGGAGGTATTGTATCAAATCTTTTCCATATGTACTACATTCCCTAAGTCCCGTAGCCACATTTCAAAAGTTGCAATATGAGCCTTTTGGCTCATAGAGTACAAAGAGAGACAGCCTTCCCTTCCTGGTTATTCCCATCAACTGTACCAAACAGAGCGATCAATGGGTCTGGGGCTATAACTCTATCAAAGGCTTTAGATAAGTAATCAAAAATGAGAGCCCAGTAAGCATGTAACTTAGGACATGTCAAAATAAGTGGGTTAAAGTCCCTTCATCATGTTTGCACCTCTCACACAGTGGTCAGGTGTCTGGGAATATTTTATTCAGTTTAACCTTTGAGTAATGTAACCTGTGTATCACCTTAAACTGAACAAGGTTGTGTCTGGCATTCACTGAATGGTGGTTTATATTCCCGAGAGCTTCTAACCAGTCCTCATCTGAGATTTCTGAACTAAGTTCCTGCTCTCAAGCCATTTTAATAGTGTCTGTAGATAACTCTATGGGGGCCTGTAGTACATCCTAGTCCAGAGACTGACCCTTTTGAATGGGGCTACACAATGATGAGGTTATATAATGTCGGATTCTTTGGCTTAATGCCATACTGTGGGATATGTGTCCTTAAGAAATTCCTGAATTGGAGGTATCCAATTAACGTGCTGGCATGTTAAACTTACCCTGTAACTGTTGAAATGAAGCTAAATGACCAATGTATAAGTTAATGATTGTTGTGAGCCCCTTCTTCCTCCACTGTGAAAACACCATATCATCCAATGTAGGGTGGAAAGCATGATTCAAGCAAATTGGACTGTCATTCGACCAACCAAGGAAATAGGCAGAATATTCCAAAAATCTATATTTTGTTTAAGCTGATCAATTTTCATGTCCCAATTCATTTTCAATAGCTGATCAAATGTTCTTGTTACTACAATGCCAAGGCTTGTGAACTTGTCCATCACTGTTCTAAATGGGGTAGATTACAGAAATTGCATATCCACAGGCTGTGATATCGGCATCAATTCGCTTTTTTGCCTTATCTTGTAGCCAGACAAGGAGCCAAATGTATTCATCAAGTTAAGTAATGGGGAGTAGAAGTTTTAGGCTTGGATAAAAACAAAAGAACATTGTCTGTATAGAGGGAGATTTTGTGCTGCGTGTCTTTTATAATAATGGGAGCTATATCTGCACGTACACGAATTAGAGTAGCGAGGGGTTCCATGGCTATAGCGAAGAGAGCAGGCAAAATAGGGCACCCCTGTCAACAGCCTTTGAACAGGTGGAATGACTGCGACATCTCCTGATTGGTTACCACGGATGCCATTGGGTGTGCATTATTAATTGGATAAGAATTATTTAATTACTTTCCAAACCCGAAATGCTCCAGAATTGACGTCAACACGGGTGCCACTCAGGGGTGCGTGCTCAGTCCCCTCCTGTACTCCCTGTTCACTCATGACTGCACGGCCAGGTACAACTCCAACAACATCATTAAGTTTGCTGTTGACACAACAGTGGTAGGCCTGATCACCAACAATGATGAGATGGCCTATAGGGAGGAGGTCAGAGACCTGACCGTGTGGTGCAAGGACAACAACCTCTCCCTCAACGTGATGAAGACAAAGGAGATGATTGTGAACTACAGGAAAAGGAGGCCCGAGCACGCACCCATTCTCATCGACGGGGCTGTAGTGGAGCAGGTTGAGAGCTTCAAGTTCCTTGGCGTCCACATCACCAACAAACTAACATTGTCCAAGCACACCAAGATAGTTGTGAAGAGGGCACGACAAAACATTTTACCCATCAGGACACTGAAAAGATTTGGCATGGGTGCTCAGATCCTCAAAAGGTTTTACAGCTGCACCATCGAGAACATCCTGATGGGTTGCATCACTGCCTAGTATGGGTAGTGCGTACGGGTAGCGAGGGTAGAGCGTATGGCCTTGTACATCACCGGGGCCAAGCTTCCTGCCATCCAGGACCTCTATACCAGGCGGTGTCAGAGGAAGGCCCTAAAAATTGACTCCAGCCACCCTAGTCATAGACTGTTCTCTCTGCTATTGCACGGCAAGCGGTACCGGAGCACCAAGTCTAGGTCCAAGAGGCTCCTAAATAGCTTCTACCACCAAGCCATAAGGCTGCTGAACAGCTAATCAAATGGCTGCAAATGGCATTTTCTTTGGAATGTTTAAACATTCGCAACAGAAGTGGAGCTAGACTGGCGCAGTACTTCTTATAGCATTCTATTACATATCCATCGGGCCCAGGGGCCTTGCTGTTTGAAAATTGGGCTATCGCTGTGTTAATCTCCTCTTAAGGTATCCTGGCATCGAGTGCAGCCGCTGCCCCCTGTCTAGTTTAGGAAGTTCACATTCAGTGAGAAAGCGTTCCATAGTTTGTGGATCAGTAGCATATCATTTCGATTGATATAGCTCTGGGTAAATCTGTGCAAAGCATTTACTAATATCCTGTGCATCTGTTACTATTTGACCATTCTTGTCTTTTATTTTATGAATAGCTCTAGATGCCTGTACATGCCTTAGCTGTCTTGCTAATGATTTAGGTGGTTTGTCACAATAATCCCTATATGTTGGGTGAGTCAGTCTCCAAATATCGACAATGTTAAGGTTTTTCATCAATGTATTTAGACAGACACTGGCATTTGATTGTTGAAGTGACCTTGATAGCTGTTTATCTAAAAGAGGATCTAACATATAGTTAAAGTCTCCTCCAACAACAACACTTGTATCCGAGCTATTTGGTATGGCCTTAAATACCCTTTGAAAAAATAATGGATCATCGAAGTTGGGTCCATATAAATTGACCAAGGTTATAATATACCGACCATAAGGATCTGAAATTGAGGATGAGTAAACGAAAGGAATGTTTTTCCTTATCAGGATTGCTACCCCTCTCGCTTTTGCATCAAAATTAGACTGGTATATCTGACCGATCCAGCCGACTCGTAGCTTGGTCTGAGCCGAGCGTTTAATATGAGTTTCTTGAAGAAGCACTATGTCAGCGGCCAGTGATTTAAGATTATAAAAAAACCTTGGCTCTTTCACGACATAACCTAAGACATTGCAGTTCCAACTGACTATCTTTATTCCACCAGATCTACTCTGTGCACGGTCACTACCTGGGATTTCTTATTTTAGAGCAAATTGTTTCTGTCATACAAAGCCCAAAAGAAAAATGTCCTGCCGTGCGAGAGCTTGTCATGCCACCTGTACTAAAAGTGAACATAAAACACAGACCCTATCCCCCCTCCCATCTCATTGATTTCCCCAAATGAAGCACTCCTTGACTAACACACAAACCTTAGGGTGCCTAGACATAAAGCTTAAACTAACTCGGCATCTATAGATGCTCCACATATAAACAAAGATTAAATAACACTTAACTCTCACGTTAGGGGGTGAGTGAGACTAAAACATGATAGGCTAAACAATGCTATATAAGCAATAACATCTCACCCATCATTATAAGTATCAATTTCTGATCTTCTGATTGAAAAGACATTGGCAGAAAATTCCAACACATTCCTGATCTGTATTTGGCCACTTAGCCGGTTAACACAGCAGTTCTGTATCCTCAGCGAGGGAGTTTGCTTGTGTAACAGTGTTGATTCTGTCCCTCTCCTCACCCCTACCTGGGCTCGAACCAGGGACCCTCTGCACACATCAGCAACTGCCTCCAAAGAAGCATCATTACCTATTGCTCCACAAAAGCCACTGCCCTTGCAGAGTGAGGGAAACAACTACTTCAAGGTCTCAGAGCGAGTGACGTCACCAATTGAAATGCCATTAGCGTGCACCCCACTAACCATTTCACACACTCACCGCCCTTTGACCTCCTCCTTTTCCGCATCAACCAGTGATCCAGGTCATGGCACCAATGTAACAGCATTGCTTCCATCCCTCTCTTCACCCCTACCTGGGCTCAAACCAGGGACCCACTGCACACATCAACAACTGCCTCCCACAAAGCATCGTTACCTATTGCTCCACAAAAGCCACGGCCCTTGCAGAGCAAGGGAAACAACTACTTCAAGGTCTCAGAGCGAGTGACGTCACCGATTGAAACACTATTAACGCGCACCCCGCTAACTAGCTAGCCATTTCACACCGGTTACACTTGACAGGAACAGTTCGGCCTCTTTTGGGTTGTCAAACGTATGTGTTGACTGTCACCTTAAACCAGGCTGGGAAGAGGAATCCATATCGGATGTTTGCCACCCTGCATTTCTTGCACAACTCATCATACTATTTCGGTTGGTTCCTCACCTCCATAGTAAGATCTGGGTAGAAAGACACCCTGGCTCCGTTGTAGTTAAGGGGGGACTTTTGACTAGCCAGCTTGAGGATGAGATCCCTGGTCTTTGGATAGTGCAGCCGTGCGATGAATGGCCTTGGTGGTATCAGCTCTGATACAAATTCAGTTGGTTTTCCTTTCTCAGTGTGCTCCTGGATCCCAAATATTTGGATGTTCGGTGTCTTGAATGCGATTCGAGCATTTCCAATTGAGCTTTCAGTGTTTTGTTGTATTTTTTTTGCGTTGTGCACTGTTTCTCGACCTCAAGCACCCTGCCCTTGGTTGCCTTCACAGTTTCAGACAAAGTCCCAATATTCTTTGAGATATCATCAACCTTGTGTCCACCTTTTTGCTTAGTGAGTTTATAGTGGCCAGTAGGTCACTTGGAGTGGGTTCTGTGGGGAACTCTTGGGAGCTAGCATCTTCAGCTAACTCCTCGTGGGTTGACAATGTTGAAATTTGTTTGTTTTCTGTCTTATCCAAATTATCTTGTTTACCACCCCCTTTTTTATGCCTTTTCCTTTTGTCATATTGCCAAACAACGTTTGAAGTTATAGGTCGTGAGAGAGTAAGATAAATATGAATTTGTTTCAAAATTGAGCGGAGCTCTAACAAAACACATCTATTCCATAGCACACTCTCTAGCACCTCGCTGTTTGTTCTTTGTTATAGAGCCAAAAAGATTGGAGAAGTGGTTTATCCATACATCTCCGTTTTGGATAGATAACTCTTCATGTTGTTGTTTGTTTAGAGTTTTCCAATTTTCCCAGAAGTGGTCTCTCTCGCTCTCTGTCACTCCCTCCTCATTTCTCCCTCTGTCTTTACCTGGGGCCACCCGTTGCCCTGGTTGTAGTTCAGTGATATTGCTCTCTGGCAGACAGACACATCCCTGCTCTACTGCTCTTTGATCTGCTGTCTGGCTCACCCTGCAATAACCTATAGCATTAGCCTGGATGAGTTAGCATAGGATATATCACTATTGTCTACTGCATAATGTCTGGACATACAGCAAAAAGTGTAAACTGTCATGGGTTTCTGCCCACAGCGGGCTAATTTCACTTTCTTATAAGGATAAAAATTATTGACATGAAGTCCCACTGGTGTCTACAATGAGAGATACACATCTTGCTCCATTGTGATTCTGTGATATTAATCCACCTTATTGTGGCTATCTAGAGCACAACTGTTAATGAGATAGCCCCACCTCTTTAAGGAATACCTGGGATAGGATAAAGTAATCCTTCTAACCCCCCCCCCCCCAAAGATCTAGATGCACTATTGTAAAGTGGTTGTTCCACTGGATATCATAAGGTGAATGCACCAATTTGTAAGTCGCTCTGGATAAGAGCGTCTGCTAAATGACTTAAATGTAATGTAAATAGCTATAGTACAAGGCAAGTCAGGATTTGTCCCAAATTGTAGTGAAGAAGAAGGAGAGAAAGACGAAGAGTGAAAGATAGAGAACAGTATGACCATCACACAGCAACTAGCTGACGCAGCGGTATAACAAGGAGGGCTAGAATATCTTGCCCAGTGCTGGTATCTCTCTGTGTTAGTATGTTTCGCCGAGTTGGTATGTCTCTCCGAGTTGGCATGTCTCTCAGTGTTGGTATGTCTCTCAGTGTTGGTATGTTTCTCAGTGTTGGTATCTCTCTCAGTGTTGGTATGTCTCTCAGTGTTGGTATGTCTCTCAGTGTTTGGTATCTCTATCAGTGTTGGTATGTTTCTCAGTGTTGGTATCTCTCTCAGTGTTGGTAAGTCTCTCAGTGTTGGTATGTTTCTCAGTGTTGGTATCTCTCTCAGTGTTGGTATGTTTCTCAGTGTTGGTATGTCTCTCAGTGGTGATATGTTTCTCAAACTTGGTTTGTTTCTCAAAGTTGGTATGTTTCTCAGTGTTGGTATCTCTCTCAGTGTTGGTATGTTTCTCAGAGTTGCTATCTCTCTCAGTGTTGGTATCTCTCTCTGTGTTGATATCTCTCTGTGTTGATATCTCTATCAGTGTTGATATCTCTATCAGTGTTGGTATGTCTCTCAGTGTTTGATGTTTCTCAGTGTTGGTATCTCTTAGTGTTGGTATCTCTCTTTGTTGGTATGTTTCTCAGTGTTGGTATGTTTCTCAGTGTTCATATCGCTCTCAGTGTTGTTGTGTTTCTCAGTGTTGGTATCTCTCTCAGTGTTGGTATTTCTCTCAGTGTTGGTATGTTTCTCAGTGTTGGTATCTCTCTCAGTGTTGGTATGTCTCTCAGTGTTGGTATGTCTCTCAGTGTTGGTATGTTTCTCAGTGTTGGTATCTCTCTCAGTGTTGGTATCGTTCTCAGTGTTGGTATGTCTCTCAGTGTTGGTATGTCTCTCAGTGTTTGATGTTTCTCAGTGTTGGTATTTACATTTACGTCATTTAGCAGACGCTCTTATCCAGAGCGAATTATCTTAGTGTTGGTATCTCTCTTTGTTGGTATGTTTCTCAGTGTTGGTATGTTTCTCAGAGTTGGTATGTTTCTCAGTGTTCATATCTCTCTCAGTGTTGGCATGTTTCTCAGTGTTGGTATCTCTCTCAGTGTTGGTATGTTTCTCAGTGTTGGTATCTCTCAGTGTTGGTATGTCTCTCAGTGTTGGTAAGTCTCTCAGTGTTGGTATGTCTCTCAGTGTTGGTATCTCTTTTAGTATTGGTATGTTTCTCAGTGTTGGTATGTTTGAATGTCTCTTTGTAACGCCCATCAGGCTTTCTCTATTTTTCACTCTCTGTCTTTCTCTCCTTCTTCTTCACTCAGTTTCTGTCCTGTCTTTCTGTATGACAGGACTGTCTGTCTTTCTGTCACTCACAATGCAGGTTTTACTTCACCACTATTACTTCACCACTCCACCACTGATCACAGAGAGGAAGTGGGGAAAGCGTTAGAGGGGACAGAGGCAGTGGAGAGAAGGAGATAGAGGGAGTGGAGAGGGCGGATTTAGGATTATAACTAACCAGACCGCAAAGAGAGAAGAGGAAGAGTGTGTATTGATAGTGTAATGTAGATTTGACCCTGGTAGAGTGGACCATGGCAAAACTGGATTAGAGCGTCCATGCAGTCATCTTTACAGTTGATTGATGTGTTTGTCGTTCTACTTGGTATGCAAAAACATCAAACACCCACCCACCCACGCACAATCATACCCAAAAAAGATCAAATAACTATGACTATGTTAGAGAAATAAAGACGGCCATCTGTCTGAGTTTCATAAACATGTAATGAATCGAGTTGTCAGCACCAAAGTGAATATCCTTCCTGAAAATAGTGAAGTTGGGGAGAACAGGTGCAGTGCTTTGTTTGGTGAGCAGCCAGCTGGAGAGAGATAGAACAAGAGACTGGCTGCTATGGCAGGAAGAGATTCAGAGTGAGGGAAAGCACTACCCTGGGAGGAACATGAGACTGGCTGCTATACAGGAGTTATGCCACAGGGCAGAAGTTGTGTGTCTGTGTGATTGTGTGTGCAAGCGTGTGTGTGTTTGTGTCTGTGTGTGTTATTTAATCATGTGTGTATGTAGTTGAGAGAGAGAGTGGGGACAAGGGAGTGGATTTGCAAAAAATGATCAATGTAAGGGAATTCCATATTAACCTAAATCCAATGAAATTGTGAAATGTTTTGTTGATTTCATATCGAATTCACATTAGTTGACAACCAATACTTAGATATTGAACTGACATCTGTGTCCAGTGCAGTGACAATTTTAGCATGTACATCTTGGTGGGGCAAACCCCCACACAGAAATGAGACCCTTATACCCAGACTTGGACCACACACGCTCTCCACTGAATAGCAATATAGTGATTGCTTTGCAACGCTTGCAGTTAGCCACTGATTCCTTCCAAACCACTCATTGTTGAATTTGCGATTTCCAACTTGTGTAATGTTTATGTCCAATGATGAGCACCAATACATTTTATCTATAATTTCTCTTCATAATTTCTCTTCATATGACAAGGATTGAAAGGATTTGCCAGTAGATTCATGATGATGACTGCTACCTTGCTAGCTAAGATTTTGAAAGTATGATGTTGACATGATCAATCCAATCAAAGCTACTGTAGATATAACGTGATTTGACTTCATTTTATCTGTGACCAATGACCTTGTGCCTTCTTGGATGGGCACTTCTAATGTAACTTTATGGCAGCACCCAAGGGGCTTGGATTTTCGAGCTCTACCTGTAGATTTTGCGGTAATGTGATGTCCCCATGAGTGACAGAACATTGAGCCAATCACAGCTCAACTAGAGAACATTACCAACACCTATGCTCTGTATTTTCCGCTGGCTGCCCCACCATCACAGAAAACCCTGGAACACCTGCATTTTGGAGCTGCCTTACTCAAGAAAGCAAAAAAGGGATCATGTTTGTATGCAGCTTTATTAACTCAATTTTAGATATTTTTTTTACATTGTTTGCAAACTGATATGTGACATGTATTAATGCCAAAATAATATGCAAAACAGGAAACAACAACAATTTTTATTTTATTTTTTAAAGCTAAACAGTTGGAGCTCAAAACAGGGGGTTTTGAATGACGTGTCGCCACTGGCCCAGTGGGCACTTACATCAACCAGCTAAGGCACAATCAACAAAAAGTGGAACTTCAAAACAACTTGAAGTTTGAGATGGGAAACAAACTTTTCAATTCCCAAATCCCTCCATGTCTCTTCCCGTCATGCGAAATGATAGACAGAAGAAATCAAATCATATTTGATTTGTCACATGCGCTGAATACAAACAGTTGTAGACCTTACCATGAAATGCTTGCTTAAAAATGCTCACTTACAACTTTTAAGAAAAATTTGAATTAAGAAAAGATTTACTATATAAACTAAAGTTTAAAAAAGTAACACAATAAAAAACAATAACCAGGCTATATGGAGGTGGTCCTGGAAACTGGTCCCGGAACCTGGTCAATGTGCAGGGGTAAAGGTTAGTTGAGGTAATTGAGATAATACAGTGAGGGAAAAAGGTATTTGATCCCCTGCTGATTTTGTACGTTTGCCCACTTACAAAGAAATGATCAGTCTATAATTTTAATGGTAGGTTTATATGAACAGTGAGAGACAGAATAACAACAAAAAAATCCAGAAAAACGCATGTCAAAAATGTTATAAATTGATTTGCATTTTAATGAGGGAAATAAGTATTTGACCCCTCTGCAAAACATGACTTAGTACTTGGTGGCAAAACCCTTGTTGGCAATCACAGAGGTCAGACGTTTCTTGCACACATCTCAGGAGGGATTTTGTCCCACTCCTCTTTGCAGATCTTCTCCAAGTCATTAAGGTTTCGAGGCTGACGTTTGGCAACTCGAACCTTCAGCTCCCTCCACAGATTTTCTATGGGATTAAGGTCTGGAGACTGGCTAGGCTCCAGGACCTTAATGTGCTTCTTCTTGAGCCACTCCTTTGTTGCCTTGGCCGTGTGTTTTGGGTCATTGTCATGCTGGAATACCCATCCACGATCCATTTTCAATGCCCTGGCTGAGGAAAGGAGGTTCTCACCCAAGGTTTGACGGTACATGGCCTCGTCCATCGTCCCTTTGATGCGGGGAAGTTGTCCTGTCCCCTTAGCAGAAAAACACCCCTAAAGCATAATGTTTCCACCTCCATGTTTGACGGTGGGGATGGTGTTCTTGGGGTCATAGGCATTCCTCCTCCTCCAAACACGGTGAATTGAGATGATGCCAAAGAGCTCCATTTTGGTCTCATCTGACCACAACACTACCTTTAAGAGTGTGCTCCTAATCTCAGCTCGTAAAAGACACCTGGGAGCCAGAAATCTTTCTGATTGAGAGGGGGTCAAATACTTATTTCCCTCATTAAAATGCAAATCAATTTATAACATTTTTGACATGTGTTTTTCTGGATTCCTTTTTATGTTATTCTGTCTCTCACTGTTCAAATAAACCTACCATTAAAATTATAGACTGATCATTTCTTTGTCAGTGGGCAAACGTACAAAATCAGCAGGCGATCAAATACTTTTTCCCTCACTGTATGTACATGTAGGTAGGGCTAAAGTGACTATGTATAGATAATAAACAGTGGGTAGCAGCAGTGTAAAAAAAGGGGGGGGGGGTCAATGCAAATAGTTCGGGTGGCCATTTGATTAGTTGTTCAGAAGTCTTATGGCTTGGGGGTAGAAGCTGTCAAGGAGTCTTTTGGACCTAGACTTGGCGCTCCGGTACTACTTGCCGTGCGGTAGCAGAGAGAACAGTCTATGACTGGGGTGGCTGGAGTCTTTGTCAATTTTTAGGGCCTTCCTCTGACACCGCCTGGTATAGAGGTCCTGGATGGCAGGAAGCTTGGCTCCAGTGATGTACTGGGCCGTACTCACTACCCTCTGTAATGCCTCGCGGTCGGAAAATAAGTAAGTAAATAGAAATAAAAGGGCAGGGTAGAAAGATGGAGAGAGAGGGGGAAAGGAGAGGACAACAACAATGGGCATACTCAATTGGACAGTGTGGCAGAGAAAGAGAGAGGGAGAGAAGGAGGGAGGGAGACAGAGAGAGAGTGGCTGAAACATTGCATCTCAAACACCCCTTGTCATCTCCTGGGCCCGCCACGGTATGAGAAAACAAAACCCCTCTCCTCTCCTCTCTCCCTCTCCTCTCCTCTCCTCTCCTCTCCTCTCCTCTCCTCTCCTCTCCTCTCCTCTCCTCTCCATGCTGTCTTCTTCCACTCCTTCTCTCTTTCTTCCTCCTCTCTATTAGTGTCTGACTCCAGGAGCGCTACTACAGTCCTTTAGAGTTGAAAGTCTTAAAGAGACAGGCCTCCT